>NW_026909149.1:0-166341 GCF_033115175.1 Lepus europaeus
AGCCCCCTGGCCGGCTGCAGCCACAGGGAACGGGGGTTCTGAGTTGGCGGGCCCCATTCCCGAAGCATCCACGGGCACTTCCGAAGGGCTGACACCTGCTGCGCCTCAGCAGCCAGCCAACCTCCCTCCCTCTGGTCGGGCACTGCAAGCCACACAGCCACTTGTGTCCCCTGTGTCCCTCCCTGGAGGCCGCAGCGCGTTTTGGGTTTTGGCGCGGACGGGCCCCTCTCGGCTTCCGTAGTCCATTTGGCCCCGGAGCCTGCCAGACCCCTGGCTCTAGGAGGCTGCCCAGGGGCGCTGCCAACAGCCCCAGGTGCTGGCTAGCCGCCTCGGCCGGCCACGGGGGGAGCACACACACCTGCGGGTGTCCCCGGGCCGCACACACGGACTGCCCCGCGCTTCCCGGCGTTGCAAATAGGTCCCCCGGGAAGCCCCGCCGGCCCTAGGGGCTTGTCGGGCGGGGCCGACGCACGGTGGGTGAGTGGGGAGGGCTGCTGCTGGCACACACCCACTCCTGAAGCCCACTGGGGCGGTCCAAGGGCGAGGAGCTCGGAGCTCGGTCAGGGCTGTCCCAGCAGAACTTTTTGAGGGTGGACGGACACGCCCGCGGGCAATCAGGTGTTGCGGGCAGGCCCCGGGGGCAGGCCCTGCTGAGTCCCCGAGCGCCACCTGGGTTCCTGCCACCACCCTTGGGCCGGGATGAGGTGCCACCTTGTGTGTAGAAGCCCTGCACACAGGCAAGAAGCCCCCCAGGCCCGCGGCGCAACCCGACCCTGGAGCCCCCTGGCCGGCTGCAGCCACAGGGAACGGGGTTCTGAGTTGGCGGGCCCCATTCCGAAGCATCCACGGGCACTTCCCGAAGGGCTGACACCTGCTGCGCCTCAGCAGCCAGCCAACCTCCCTCCCTCTGGTCGGGCACTGCAAGCCACACAGCCACTTGTGTCCCCTGTGTCCCTCCCTGGAGGGCCGCAGCGCGTTTTGGGTTTTGGCGCGGACGGGCCCCTCTCGGCTTCCGTAGTCCATTTGGCCCCGGAGCCTGCCAGACCCCTGGCTCTAGGAGGCTGCCCAGGGGCGCTGCCAACAGCCCCCAGGTGCTGGCTAGCCGCCTCGGCCGGCCACGGGGGGAGCACACACACCTGCGGGTGTCCCCGGGCCGCACACACGAACTGCCCCGCGCTTCCCGGCATTGCAAATAGGTCCCCCGGGAAGCCCCGCCGGCCCTAGGGGCTTGTCGGGCGGGGCCGACGCACGGTGGGTGAGTGGGGAGGGCTGCTGCTGGCACACACCCACTCCTGAAGCCCACTGGGGCGGTCCAAGGGCGAGGAGCTCGGAGCTCGGTCAGGGCTGTCCCAGCAGAACTTTTTGAGGGTGGACGGACACGCCCGCGGGCAATCAGGTGTTGCGGGCAGGCCCCGGGGGCAGGCCCTGCTGAGTCCCCGAGCGCCACCTGGGTTCCTGCCACCACCCTTGGGCCGGGATGAGGTGCCACCTTGTGCGTAGAAGCCCTGCACACAGGCAAGAAGCCCCCCAGGCCCGCGGCGCACCGACCCTGGAGCCCCCTGGCCGGCTGCAGCCACAGGGAACGGGGGTTCTGAGTTGGCGGGCCCCATTCCCGAAGCATCCACGGGCACTTCCCGAAGGGCTGACACCTGCTGCGCCTCAGCAGCCAGCCAACCTCCCTCCCTCTGGTCGGGCACTGCAAGCCACACAGCCACTTGTGTCCCCTGTGTCCCTCCCTGGAGGCCGCAGCGCGTTTTGGGTTTTGGCGCGGACGGGCCCCTCTCGGCTTCCGTAGTCCATTTGGCCCCGGAGCCTGCCAGACCCCTGGCTCTAGGAGCTGCCCAGGGCGCTGCCAACAGCCCCCAGGTGCTGGCTAGCCGCCTCGGCCGGCCACGGGGGGAGCACACACACCTGCGGGTGTCCCCGGGCCGCACACACGAACTGCCCCGCGCTTCCCGGCGTTGCAAATAGGTCCCCCGGGAAGCCCCGCCGGCCCTAGGGGCTTGTCGGGCGGGGCCGACGCACGGTGGGTGAGTGGGGAGGGCTGCTGCTGGCACACACCCACTCCTGAAGCCCACTGGGGCGGTCCAAGGGCGAGGAGCTCGGAGCTCGGTCAGGGCTGTCCCAGCAGAACTTTTTGAGGGTGGACGGACACGCCCGCGGGCAATCAGGTGTTGCGGGCAGGCCCCGGGGGCAGGCCCTGCTGAGTCCCCGAGCGCCACCTGGGTTCCTGCCACCACCCTTGGGCCGGGATGAGGTGCCACCTTGTGCGTAGAAGCCCTGCACACAGGCAAGAAGCCCCCCAGGCCCGCGGCGCACCCGACCCTGGAGCCCCCTGGCCGGCTGCAGCCACAGGGAACGGGGGTTCTGAGTTGGCAGGCCCCATTCCCGAAGCATCCACGGGCACTTCCCCAAGGCTGACACCTGCTGCGCCTCAGCAGCCAGCCAACCTCCTCCCTCTGGTCGGGCACTGCAAGCCACACAGCCACTTGTGTCCCCTGTGTCCCTCCCTGGAGGCCGCAGCGCATTTTGGGTTTTGGCGCGGACGGGCCCCTCTCGGCTTCCATAGTCCATTTGGCCCCAGAGCCTGCCAGACCCTGGCTCTAGGAGGCTTCCCAGGGGCGCTGCCAACAGCCCCCAGGTGCTGGCTAGCCGCCTCGGCCGGCCACGGGGGGAGCACAACACACCTGCGGGTGTCCCGGGCCGCACACACGAACTGCCCCGCGCTTCCCGGTGTTGCAAATAGGTCCCCCGGGAAGCCCCCGCCGGCCCTAGGGGCTTGTCGGGCGGGGCCGACGCACGGTGGGTGAGTGGGGAGGGCTGCTGCTGGCACACACCCACTCCTGAAGCCCACTGGTGCGGTCCAAGGGCGAGGAGCTCGGAGCTCGGTCAGGGCTGTCCCAGCAGAACTTTTTGAGGGTGGACGACACGCCCGCGGGCAATCAGGTGTTGCGGGCAGGCCCCGGGGGCAGGCCCTGCTGAGTCCCCGAGCGCCACCTGGGTTCCTGCCACCACCCTTGGGCCGGGATGAGGTGCCACCTTGTGCGTAGAAGCCCTGCACACAGGCAAGAAGCCCCCCAGCCCGCGGCGCACCCGACCCTGGAGCCCCTGGCCGGCTGCAGCCACAGGGAACGGGGGTTCTGAGTTGGCGGGCCCCATTCCCGAAGCATCCACGGGCACTTCCCGAAGGGCTGACACCTGCTGCGCCTCAGCAGCCAGCCAACCTCCCTCCCTCTGGTCGGGCACTGCAAGCCACACAGCCACTTGTGTCCCCTGTGTCCCTCCCTGGAGGCCGCAGCGCGTTTTGGGTTTTGGCGCGGACGGGCCCCTCTCGGCTTCCGTAGTCCATTTGGCCCCGGAGCCTGCCAGACCCCTGGCTCTAGGAGGCTGCCCAGGGGCGCTGCCAACAGCCCCCAGGTGCTGCTAGCCGCCTCGGCCGGCCACGGGGGGAGCACACACACCTGCGGGTGTCCCCGGGCCGCACACACGAACTGCCCCGCGCTTCCCGGCGTTGCAATAGGTCCCCCGGGAAGCCCCGCCGGCCCTAGGGGCTTGTCGGGCGGGGCCGACGCACGGTGGGTGAGTGGGGAGGGCTGCTGCTGGCACACTACCCACTCCTGAAGCCCACTGGGGTGGTCCAAGGGCGAGGAGCTCGGAGCTCGGTCAGGGCTGTCCCAGCAGAACTTTTTGAGGGTGGACGGACACGCCCGCGGGCAATCAGGTGTTGCGGGCAGGCCCCGGGGGCAGGCCCTGCTGAGTCCCCAAGCACCACCTGGGTTCCTGCCACCACCCTTGGGCCGGGATGAGGTGCCACCTTGTGCGTAGAAGCCCTGCACACAGGCAAGAAGCCCCCCAGGCCCGCGGCGCACCCGACCCTGGAGCCCCCTGGCCGGCTGCAGCCACAGGGAACGGGGGTTCTGAGTTGGCAGGCCCCATTCCCGAAGCATCCACGGGCACTTCCCGAAGGGCTGACACCTGCTGCGCCTCAGCAGCCAGCCAACCTCCCTCCCTCTGGTCGGGCACTGCAAGCCACACAGCCACTTGTGTCCCCTGTGTCCCTCCCTGGAGGCCGCAGCGCGTTTTGGGGTTTGGCGCGACGGGCCCCCTCTCGGCTTCCGTAGTCCATTTGGCCCCGGAGCCTGCCAGACCCCTGGCTCTAGGAGGCTGCCCAGGGGCGCTGCCAACAGCCCCAGGTGCTGGCTAGCCGCCTCGGCCGGCCACGGGGGGAGCACACATACCTGCGGGTGTCCCCGGGCCGCACACACGAACTGCCCCGCGCTTCCCGGCGTTGCAAATAGGTCCCCCGGGAAGCCCCGCCGGCCCTAGGGGCTTGTCGGGCGGGGCCGACGCACGGTGGGTGAGTGGGGAGGGCTGCTGCTGGCACACACCCACTCCTGAAGCCCACTGGGGCGGTCCAAGGGCGAGGAGCTCGGAGCTCGGTCAGGGCTGTCCCAGCAGAACTTTTTGAGGGTGGACGGACACGCCCGCGGGCAATCAGGTGTTGCGGGCAGGCCCCGGGGGCAGGCCCTGCTGAGTCCCCGAGCGCCACCTGGGTTCCTGCCACCACCCTTGGGCGGGATGAGGTGCCACCTTGTGCGTAGAAGCCCTGCACACAGGCAAGAAGCCCCCCAGGCCCGCGGCGCACCCGACCCTGGAGCCCCCTGGCCGGATGCAGCCACAGGGAACGGGGGTTCTGAGTTGGCAGGCCCCATTCCCGAAGCATCCACGGGCACTTCCCGAAGGGCTGACACCTGCTGCGCCTCAGCAGCCAGCCAACCTCCCTCCCTCTGGTCGGGCACTGCAAGCCACACAGCACTTGTGTCCCCTGTGTCCCTCCCTGGAGGCCGCAGCGCGTTTTGGGTTTTGGCGCGGACGGGCCCCTCTCGGCTTCCGTAATCCATTTGGCCCCGGAGCCTGCCAGACCCCTGGCTCTAGGAGGCTGCCCAGGGGCGCTGCAACAGCCCCAGGTGCTGGCTAGCCACCTCGGCCGGCCACGGGGGGAGCACACACACCTGCGGGTGTCCCCGGGCCGCACACACGAACTGCCCCGCGCTTCCCGGCGTTGCAAATAGGTCCCCCGGGAAGCCCCGCCGGCCCTAGGGGCTTGTCGGGCGGGGCCGATGCACGGTGGGTGAGTGGGAGGGCTGCTGCTGGCACACACCCACTCCTGAAGCCCACTGGGGCGGTCCAAGGGCGAGGAGCTCGGAGCTCGGTCAGGGCTGTCCCAGCAGAACTTTTTGAGGGTGGACGGACACGCCCGCGGGCAATCAGGTGTTTGCGGGCAGGCCCCGGGGGCAGGCCCTGCTGAGTCCCCGAGCGCCACCTGGGTTCCTGCCACCACCCTTGGGCCGGGATGAGGTGCCACCTTGTGCGTAGAAGCCCTGCACACAGGCAAGAAGCCCCCCAGGCCCGCGGCGCACCCGACCCTGTAGCCCCCTGGCCGGATGCAGCCACAGGGAACGGGGGTTCTGAGTTGGCGGGCCCCATTCCCGAAGCATCCACGGGCACTTCCCGAAGGGCTGACACCTGCTGCGCCTCAGCAGCCAGCCAACCTCCCTCCCTCTGGTCGGGCACTGCAAGCCACACAGCCACTTGTGTCCCCTGTGTCCCTCCTGGAGGCCGCAGCGCGTTTTGGGTTTTGGCGCGGACGGGCCCTCTCGGCTTCCGTAGTCCATTTGGCCCCGGAGCCTGCCAGACCCCTGGCTCTAGGAGGCTGCCCAGGGGCGCTGCAACAGCCCCCAGGTGCTGGCTAGCCGCCTCGGCCGGCCACGGGGGGAGCACACACACCTGCGGGTGTCCCCCGGGCCGCACACACGAACTGCCCCGCGCTTCCCGGCATTGCAAATAGGTCCCCCGGAAGCCCCGCCGGCCCTAGGGGCTTGTCGGGCGGGGCCGACGCACGGTGGGTGAGTGGGGAGGGCTGCTGCTGGCACACACCCACTCCTGAAGCCCACTGGGGCGGTCCAAGGGCGAGGAGCTCGGAGCTCGGTCAGGGCTGTCCCAGCAGAACTTTTGAGGGTGGACGGACACGCCCGCGGGCAATCAGGTGTTGCGGGCAGGCCCCGGGGGCAGGCCCTGCTGAGTCCCCGAGCGCCACCTGGGTTCCTGCCACCACCCTTGGGCCGGATGAGGTGCCACCTTGTGCGTAGAAGCCCTGCACACAGGCAAGAAGCCCCCCAGGCCCGCGGCGACACCCGACCCTGGAGCCCCCTGGCCGGCTGCAGCCACAGGGAACGGGGGTTCTGAGTTGGCGGGCCCCATTCCCGAAGCATCCACGGGCACTTCCCGAAGGGCTGACACCTGCTGCGCCTCAGCAGCCAGCCAACCTCCCTCCCTCTGGTCGGGCACTGCAAGCCACACAGCCACTTGTGTCCCCTGTGTCCCTCCCTGGAGGCCGCAGGCGCGTTTTGGGTTTTTGGCGCGGACGGGCCCCTCTCGGCTTCCGTAGTCCATTTGGCCCCGGAGCCTGCCAGACCCTGGCTCTAGGAGGCTGCCCAGGGGCGCTGCCAACAGCCCCCAGGTGCTGGCTAGCCGCCTCGGCCGGCCACGGGGGAGCACACACATCCTGCGGGTGTCCCAGGGCCGCACACACGAACTGCCCCGCGCTTCCCGGCGTTGCAAATAGGTCCCCCGGGAAGCCCCGCCGGCCCTAGGGGCTTGTCGGGCGGGGCCGACGCACGTGGGTGAGTGGGGAGGGCTGCTGCTGGCACACACCCACTCCTGAAGCCCACTGGGGCGGTCCAAGGGCGAGGAGCTCGGAGCTCGGTCAGGGCTGTCCCAGCAGAACTTTTTGAGGGTGGACGGACACGCCCGCGGGCAATCAGGTGTTGCGGGCAGGCCCCGGGGGCAGCCCTGCTGAGTCCCCGAGCGCCACCTGGTTCCTGCCACCACCCTTGGGCCGGGATGAGGTGCCACCTTGTGCGTAGAAGCCCTGCACACAGGCAAGAAGCCCCCCAGGCCCGCGGCGCACCCGACCCTGGAGCCCCCTGGCCGGCTGCAGCCACAGGGAACGGGGGTTCTGAGTTGGCAGGCCCCATTCCCGAAGCATCACGGGCACTTCCCAAGGGCTGACACCTGCTGCGCCTCAGCAGCCAGCCAACCTCCTCCCTCTGGTCGGGCACTGCAAGCCACACAGCCACTTGTGTCCCCTGTGTCCCTCCCTGGAGGCCGCAGCGCATTTTGGGTTTTGGCGCGACGGGCCCCTCTCGGCTTTCCATAGTCCATTTGGCCCCAGAGCCTGCCAGACCCTGCTCTAGGAGGCTTCCCAGGGGCGCTGCCAACAGCCCCCAGGTGCTGGCTAGCCGCCTCGGCCGGCCACGGGGGGAGCACACACACCTGCGGGTGTCCCCGGGCCGCACACACGAACTGCCCCGCGCTTCCCGGTGTTGCAAATAGGTCCCCGGGAAGCCCCGCCGGCCCTAGGGGCTTGTCGGGCGGGCCGACGCACGGTGGGTGAGTGGGGAGGGCTGCTGCTGGCACACACCCACTCCTGAAGCCCACTGGTGCGGTCCAAGGGCGAGGAGCTCGAGCTCGGTCAGGGCTGTCCCAGCAGAACTTTTTGAGGGTGGACGGACACGCCCGCGGGCAATCAGGTGTTGCGGGCAGGCCCCGGGGCAGGCCCTGCTGAGTCCCCGAGCGCCACCTGGGTTCCTGCCACCACCCTTGGGCCGGATGAGGTGCCACCTTGTGCGTAGAAGCCCTGCACACAGGCAAGAAGCCCCCAGGCCCGCGGCGCACCGACCCTGGAGCCCCCTGGCCGGCTGCAGCCACAGGGAACGGGGTTCTGAGTTGGCGGGCCCCATTCCCGAAGCATCCACGGGCACTTCCCGAAGGGCTGACACCTGCTGCGCCTCAGCAGCCAGCCAACCTCCCTCCCTCTGGTCGGGCACTGCAAGCCACACAGCCACTTGTGTCCCCTGTGTCCCTCCCTGGAGGCCGCAGCGCGTTTTGGGTTTTGGCGCGGACGGGCCCCTCTCGGCTTCCGTAGTCCATTTGGCCCCGGAGCCTGCCAGACCCCTGGCTCTAGGAGGCTGCCCAGGGGCGCTGCCAACAGCCCCCAGGTGCTGGCTAGCCGCCTCGGCCGGCCACGGGGGGAGCACACACACCTGCGGGTGTCCCCGGGCCGCACACACGAACTGCCCCGCGCTTCCCGGCGTTGCAAATAGGTCCCCCGGGAAGCCCCGCCGGCCCTAGGGGCTTGTCGGGCGGGGCCGACGCACGGTGGGTGAGTGGGGAGGGCTGCTGCTGGCACACACCCACTCCTGAAGCCCACTGGGGTGGTCCAAGGGCGAGGAGCTCGGAGCTCGGTCAGGGCTGTCCCAGCAGAACTTTTTGAGGGTGGACGGACACGCCCGCGGGCAATCAGGTGTTGCGGGCAGGCCCCGGGGGCAGGCCTGCTGAGTCCCCAAGCACCACCTGGTTCCTGCCACCACCCTTGGGCCGGGATGAGGTGCCACCTTGTGCGTAGAAGCCTGCACACAGGCAAGAAGCCCCCAGGCCCGCGGCGCACCCGACCCTGAGCCCCCTGGCCGGCTGCAGCCACAGGGAACGGGGGTTCTGAGTTGGCAGGCCCCATTCCCGAAGCATCCACGGGCACTTCCCGAAGGGCTGACACCTGCTGCGCCTCAGCAGCCAGCCAACCTCCTCCTCTGGTCGGGCACTGCAAGCCACACAGCCACTTGTGTCCCCTGTGTCCCTCCCTGGAGGCCGCAGCGCGTTTTGGGTTTTGGCGCGGACGGGCCCCTCTCGGCTTCCGTAGTCCATTTGGCCCCGGAGCCTGCCAGACCCCTGGCTCTAGGAGGCTGCCCAGGGGCGCTGCCAACAGCCCCCAGGTGCTGGCTAGCCGCCTCGGCCGGCCACGGGGGAGCACACATACCTGCGGGTGTCCCCGGGCCGCACACACGAACTGCCCCGCGCTTCCCGGCGTTGCAAATAGGTCCCCCGGGAAGCCCCGCCGGCCCTAGGGGCTTGTCGGGCGGGGCCGACGCACGGTGGGTGAGTGGGGAGGGCTGCTGCTGGCACACACCCACTCCTGAAGCCCACTGGGGCGGTCCAAGGGCGAGGAGCTCGGAGCTCGGTCAGGGCTGTCCCAGCAGAACTTTTTGAGGGTGGACGGACACGCCCGCGGGCAATCAGGTGTTGCGGGCAGGCCCCGGGGGCAGGCCCTGCTGAGTCCCCGAGCGCCACCTGGGTTCCTGCCACCACCCTTGGGCCGGGATGAGGTGCCACCTTGTGCGTAGAAGCCCTGCACACAGGCAAGAAGCCCCCCAGGCCCGCGGCGCACCCGACCCTGGAGCCCCCTGGCCGGATGCAGCCACAGGGAACGGGGGTTCTGAGTTGGCAGGCCCCATTCCCGAAGCATCCACGGGCACTTCCCGAAGGCTGACACCTGCTGCGCCTCAGCAGCCAGCCAACCTCCTCCCTCTGGTCGGGCACTGCAAGCCACACAGCCACTTGTGTCCCCTGTGTCCCTCCTGGAGGCCGCAGCGCGTTTTGGGTTTTGGCGCGGACGGCCCCTCTCGGCTTCCGTAATCCATTTGGCCCCGGAGCCTGCCAGACCCCTGGCTCTAGGAGGCTGCCCAGGGGCGCTGCCAACAGCCCCCAGGTGCTGGCTAGCCGCCTCGGCCGGCCACGGGGGGAGCACACACACCTGCGGGTGTCCCCGGGCCGCACACACGAACTGCCCCGCGCTTCCCGGCGTTGCAAATAGGTCCCCCGGGAAGCCCCGCCGGCCCTAGGGGCTTGTCGGGCGGGGCCGATGCACGGTGGTGAGTGGGGAGGGCTGCTGCTGGCACACACCCACTCCTGAAGCCCACTGGGGCGGTCCAAGGGCGAGGAGCTCGGAGCTCGGTCAGGGCTGTCCCAGCAGAACTTTTTGAGGGTGGACGGACACGCCCGCGGGCAATCAGTGTTGCGGGCAGGCCCGGGGGCAGGCCCTGCTGAGTCCCCGAGCGCCACCTGGGTTCCTGCACCACCCTTGGGCCGGGATGAGGTGCCACCTTGTGCGTAGAAGCCCTGCACACAGGCAAGAAGCCCCCAGGCCGCGGCGCACCCGACCCTGTAGCCCCTGGCCGGATGCAGCCACAGGGAACGGGGGTTCTGAGTTGGCAGGCCCCATTCCCGAAGCATCCACGGGCACTTCCCGAAGGGCTGACACCTGCTGCGCCTCAGCAGCCAGCCAACCTCCCTCCCTCTGGTCGGGCACTGCAAGCCACACAGCCACTTGTGTCCCCTGTGTCCCTCCCTGGAGGCCGCAGCGCGTTTTGGGTTTTGGCGCGGACGGGCCCCTCTCGGCTTCCGTAGTCCATTTGCCCGGAGCCTGCCAGACCCCTGGCTCTAGGAGGCTGCCCAGGGGCGCTGCCAACAGCCCCCAGGTGCTGGCTAGCCGCCTCGGCCGGCCACGGGGGGAGCACACACACCTGCGGGTGTCCCCGGGCCGCACACACGAACTGCCCCGCGCTTCCCGGCATTGCAAATAGGTCCCCGGGAAGCCCCGCCGGCCCTAGGGGCTTGTCGGCGGGGCCGACGCACGGTGGGTGAGTGGGGAGGGCTGCTGCTGGCACACACCCACTCCTGAAGCCCACTGGGGCGGTCCAAGGGCGAGGAGCTCGGAGCTCGGTCAGGGCTGTCCCAGCAGAACTTTTTGAGGGTGGACGGACACGCCCGCGGGCAATCAGGTGTTGCGGGGCAGGCCCCCGGGGGCAGGCCCTGCTGAGTCCCCGAGCGCCACCTGGGTTCCTGCCACCACCCTTGGGCCGGGATGAGGTGCCACCTTGTGCGTAGAAGCCCTGCACACAGGCAAGAAGCCCCCCAGGCCCGCGGCGCACCCGACCCTGGAGCCCCCTGGCCGGCTGCAGCCACAGGGAACGGGGGTTCTGAGTTGGCGGGCCCCATTCCCGAAGCATCCACGGGCACTTCCGAAGGGCTGACACCTGCTGCGCCTCAGCAGCCAGCCAACCTCCCTCCCTCTGGTCGGGCACTGCAAGCCACACAGCCACTTGTGTCCCCTGTGTCCCTCCCTGGAGGGCCGCAGCGCGTTTTGGGTTTGGCGCGGACGGGCCCCTCTCGGCTTCCGTAGTCCATTTGGCCCCGGAGCCTGCCAGACCCCTGGCTCTAGGAGGCTGCCCAGGGGCGCTGCCAACAGCCCCCAGGTGCTGGCTAGCCGCCTCGGCCGGCCACGGGGGGAGCACACACACCTGCGGGTGTCCCGGGCCGCACACACGGACTGCCCCGCGCTTCCCGGCGTTGCAAATAGGTCCCCCGGGAAGCCCCGCCGGCCCTAGGGGCTTGTCGGGCGGGGCCGACGCACGGTGGGTGAGTGGGGAGGGCTGCTGCTGGCACACACCCACTCCTGAAGCCCACTGGGGCGGTCCAAGGGCGAGGAGCTCGGAGCTCGGTCAGGGCTGTCCCAGCAGAACTTTTTGAGGTGGACGGACACGCCCGCGGGCAATCAGGTGTTGCGGGCAGGCCCCGGGGGCAGGCCCTGCTGAGTCCCCGAGCGCCACCTGGGTTCCTGCCACCACCCTTGGGCCGGGATGAGGTGCCACCTTGTGCGTAGAAGCCCTGCACACAGGCAAGAAGCCCCCAGGCCCGCGGCGCCACCCGACCCTGGAGCCCCCTGGCCGGCTGCAGCCACAGGGAACGGGGGTTCTGAGTTGGCGGGCCCCATTCCCGAAGCATCCACGGGCACTTCCCGAAGGGCTGACACCTGCTGCGCCTCAGCAGCCAGCCAACCTCCTCCCTCTGGTCGGGCACTGCAAGCCACACAGCCACTTGTGTCCCCTGTGTCCCTCCCTGGAGGCCGCAGCGCGTTTTGGCTTTGGCGCGGACGGGCCCCTCTCGGCTTCCGTAGTCCATTTGGCCCCGGAGCCTGCCAGACCCCTGGCTCTAGGAGGCTGCCCAGGGGCGCTGCCAACAGCCCCCAGGTGCTGGCTAGCCGCCTCGGCCGGCCACGGGGGGAGCACACACACCTGCGGGTGTCCCCGGGCCGCACACACGGACTGCCCCGCGCTTCCCGGCGTTGCAAATAGGTCCCCCGGAAGCCCCGCCGGCCCTAGGGGCTTGTCGGGCGGGCCGACGCACGGTGGGTGAGTGGGGAGGGCTGCTGCTGGCACACACCCACTCCTGAAGCCCACTGGGGCGGTCCAAGGGCGAGGAGCTCGGAGCTCGGTCAGGGCTGTCCCAGCAGAACTTTTTGAGGGTGGACGGACACGCCCGCGGGCAATCAGGTGTTGCGGGCAGGCCCGGGGGCAGGCCCTGCTGAGTCCCCGAGCGCCACCTGGGTTCCTGCCACCACCCTTGGGCCGGGATGAGGTGCCACCTTGTGTGTAGAAGCCCTGCACACAGGCAAGAAGCCCCCCAGGCCCGCGGCGCACCCGACCCTGGAGCCCCCTGGCCGGCTGCAGCCACAGGGAACGGGGGTTCTGAGTCTGGCGGGCCCCATTCCGAAGCATCCACGGGCACTTCCCGAAGGGCTGACACCTGCTGCGCCTCAGCAGCCAGCCAACCTCCCTCCCTCTGGTCGGGCACTGCAAGCCACACAGCCACTTGTGTCCCCTGTGTCCCTCCCTGGAGGCCGCAGCGCGTTTTGGGTTTTGGCGCGGACGGCCCCTCTCGGCTTCCGTAGTCCATTTGGCCCCGGAGCCTGCCAGACCCCTGGCTCTAGAGGCTGCCCAGGGGCGCTGCCAACAGCCCCCAGGTGCTGGCTAGCCGCCTCGGCCGGCCACGGGGGGAGCACACACACCTGCGGGTGTCCCCGGGCCGCACACACGAACTGCCCCGCGCTTCCCGGCGTTGCAAATAGGTCCCCGGGAAGCCCCGCCGGCCCTAGGGGCTTGTCGGGCGGGGCCGATGCACGGTGGGTGAGTGGGGAGGGCTGCTGCTGGCACACACCCACTCCTGAAGCCCACTGGGGCGGTCAAAGGGCGATGAGCTCGGAGCTCGGTCAGGGCTGTCCCAGCAGAACTTTTTGAGGGTGGACGGACACGCCCGCGGGCAATCGCAATCAGGTGTTGCGGGCAGGCCCGGGGCAGGCCCTGCTGAGTCCCACGAGCGCCACCTGGGTTCCTGCCACCACCCTTGGGCCGGGATGAGGTGCCACCTTGTGCGTAGAAGCCCTGCACACAGGCAAGAAGCCCCCAGGCCCGCGGCGCACCCGACCCTGGAGCCCCCTGGCCGGCTGCAGCCACAGGGAACGGGGGTTCTGAGTTGGCAGGCCCCATTCCCGAAGCATCCACGGGCACTTCCCGAAGGGCTGACACCTGCTGCGCCTCAGCAGCCAGCCAACCTCCCTCCCTCTGGTCGGGCACTGCAAGCCACACAGCCACTTGTGTCCCCTGTGTCCCTCCTGGAGGCCGCAGCGCGTTTTGGGTTTTGGCGCGGACGGGCCCCTCTCGGCTTCCGTAGTCCATTTGGCCCCGGAGCCTGCCAGACCCCTGGCTCTAGGAGGCTGCCCAGGGGCGCTGCCAAACAGCCCCCAGGTGCTGGCTAGCCGCCTCGGCCGGCCACGGGGGGAGCACACACACCTGCGGGTGTCCCCGGGCCGCACACACGGACTGCCCGCGCTTCCCGGCGTTGCAAATAGGTCCCCCGGGAAGCCCCGCCGGCCCTAGGGGCTTGTCGGGCGGGGCCGACGCACGGTGGGTGAGTGGGGAGGGCTGCTGCTGGCACACACCCACTCCTGAAGCCCACTGGGGCGGTCCAAGGGCGAGGAGCTCGGAGCTCGGTCAGGGCTGTCCCAGCAGAACTTTTTGAGGGTGGACGGACACGCCCGCGGGCAATCAGGTGTTGCGGCAGGCCCCGGGGCAGGCCCTGCTGAGTCCCCGAGCGCCACCTGGGTTCCTGCCACCACCCTTGGGCCGGGATGAGGTGCCACCTTGTGCGTAGAAGCCCTGCACACAGGCAAGAAGCCCCCCAGGCCCGCGGCGCACCCGACCCTGGAGCCCCCTGGCCGGCTGCAGCCACAGGGAACGGGGGTTCTGAGTTGGCGGGCCCCATTCCCGAAGCATCCACGGGCACTTCCCGAAGGGCTGACACCTGCTGCGCCTCAGCAGCCAGCCAACCTCCTCCCTCTGGTCGGGCACTGCAAGCCACACAGCCACTTGTGTCCCCTGTGTCCCTCCTGGAGGCCGCAGCGCGTTTTGGGTTTTGGCGCGGACGGGCCCCTCTCGGCTTCCGTAGTCCATTTGGCCCGGAGCCTGCCAGACCCCTGGCTCTAGGAGGCTGCCCAGGGGCGCTGCCAACAGCCCCCAGGTGCTGGCTAGCCGCCTCGGCCGGCCACGGGGGGAGCACACACACCTGCGGGTGTCCCCGGGCCGCACACACGAACTGCCCCGCGCTTTCCGGCGTTGCAAATAGGTCCCCGGGAAGCCCCGCCGGCCCTAGGGGCTTGTCGGGCGGGGCCGATGCACGGTGGGTGAGTGGGGAGGGCTGCTGCTGGCACACACCCACTCCTGAAGCCCACTGGGGCGGTCAAAGGGCGATGAGCTCGGAGCTCGGTCAGGGCTGTCCCAGCAGAACTTTTTGAGGTGGACGGACACGCCCGCGGGCAATCAGGTGTTGCGGGCAGGCCCCGGGGGCAGGCCCTGCTGAGTCCCCGAGCGCCACCTGGGTTCCTGCCACCACCCTTGGGCCGGGATGAGGTGCCACCTTGTGCGTAGAAGCCCTGCACACAGGCAAGAAGCCCCCCAGGCCGCGGCGCACCCGACCCTGGAGCCCCCTGGCCGGCTGCAGCCACAGGGAACGGGGGTTCTGAGTTGGCGGGCCCCATTCCCGAAGCATCCACGGGCACTTCCCGAAGGGCTGACACCTGCTGCGCCTCAGCAGCCAGCCAACCTCCCTCCCTCTGGTCGGGCACTGCAAGCCACACAGCCACTTGTGTCCCTGTGTCCCTCCCTGGAGGCCGCAGCGCGTTTTGGGTTTTGGCGCGGACGGGCCCCTCTCGGCTTCCGTAGTCCATTTGGCCCCGGAGCCTGCCAGACCCCTGGCTCTAGGAGGCTGCCCAGGGGCGCTGCCAACAGCCCCCAGGTGCTGGCTAGCCGCCTCGGCCGGCCACGGGGGGAGCACACACACCTGCGGGTGTCCCCGGGCCGCACACACGGACTGCCCCGCGCTTCCCGGCGTTGCAAATAGGTCCCCCGGGAAGCCCCGCCGGCCCTAGGGGCTTGTCGGGCGGGGCCGACGCACGGTGGGTGAGTGGGGAGGGCTGCTGCTGGCACACACCCACTCCTGAAGCCACTGGGGCGGTCCAAGGGCGAGGAGCTCGGAGCTCGGTCAGGGCTGTCCCAGCAGAACTTTTTGAGGGTGGACGGACACGCCCGCGGCAATCAGGTGTTGCGGGCAGGCCCGGGGGCAGGCCCTGCTGAGTCCCCGAGCGCCACCTGGGTTCCTGCCACCACCCTTGGGCCGGGATGAGGTGCCACCTTGTGCGTAGAAGCCCTGCACACAGGCAAGAAGCCCCCAGGCCCGCGGCGCACCCGACCCTGGAGCCCCCTGGCCGGCTGCAGCCACAGGGAACGGGGGTTCTGAGTTGGCGGGCCCCATTCCCGAAGCATCCACGGGCACTTCCCGAAGGGCTGACACCTGCTGCGCCTCAGCAGCCAGCCAACCTCCCTCCCTCTGGTCGGGCACTGCAAGCCACACAGCCACTTGTGTCCCTGTGTCCCTCCCTGGAGGCCGCAGCGCGTTTTGGGTTTGGCGCGGACGGGCCCCTCTCGGCTTCCGTAGTCCATTTGGCCCCGGAGCCTGCCAGACCCTGGCTCTAGGAGGCTGCCCAGGGGCGCTGCCAACAGCCCCCAGGTGCTGGCTAGCCGCCTCGGCCGGCCACGGGGGGAGCACACACACCTGCGGGTGTCCCGGGCCGCACACACGAACTGCCCCGCGCTTCCCGGCGTTGCAAATAGGTCCCCCGGGAAGCCCCGCCGGCCCTAGGGGCTTGTCGGGCGGGGCCGATGCACGGTGGGTGAGTGGGGAGGGCTGCTGCTGGCACACACCCACTCCTGAAGCCCACTGGGGCGGTCAAAGGGCGATGAGCTCGGAGCTCGGTCAGGGCTGTCCCAGCAGAACTTTTTGAGGGTGGACGGACACGCCGCGGGCAATCGCAATCAGGTGTTGCGGGCAGGCCCCGGGGGCAGGCCCTGCTGAGTCCCCGAGCGCCACCTGGGTTCCTGCCACCACCCTTGGGCCGGGATGAGGTGCCACCTTGTGCGTAGAAGCCCTGCACACAGGCAAGAAGCCCCCCAGGCCCGCGGCGCACCCGACCCTGGAGCCCCCTGGCCGGCTGCAGCCACAGGGAACGGGGGTTCTGAGTTGGCAGGCCCCATTCCCGAAGCATCCACGGGCACTTCCCGAAGGGCTGACACCTGCTGCGCCTCAGCAGCCAGCCAACCTCCCTCCCTCTGGTCGGGCACTGCAAGCCACACAGCCACTTGTGTCCCCTGTGTCCCTCCCTGGAGGCCGCAGCGCGTTTTGGGTTTTGGCGCGGACGGGCCCCTCTCGGCTTCCGTAGTCCATTTGGCCCCGGAGCCTGCCAGACCCCTGGCTCTAGGAGGCTGCCCAGGGGCGCTGCCAACAGCCCCCAGGTGCTGGCTAGCCGCCTCGGCCGGCCACGGGGGAGCACACACACCTGCGGGTGTCCCCGGGCCGCACACACGGACTGCCCCGCGCTTCCCGGCGTTGCAAATAGGTCCCCCGGGAAGCCCCGCCGGCCCTAGGGGCTTGTCGGGCGGGGCCGACGCACGGTGGGTGAGTGGGGAGGGCTGCTGCTGGCACACACCCACTCCTGAAGCCCACTGGGGCGGTCCAAGGGCGAGGAGCTCGGAGCTCGGTCAGGGCTGTCCCAGCAGAACTTTTTGAGGGTGGACGGACACGCCCGCGGGCAATCAGGTGTTGCGGGCAGGCCCCGGGGGCAGGCCCTGCTGAGTCCCCGAGCGCCACCTGGGTTCCTGCCACCACCCTTGGGCCGGGATGAGGTGCCACCTTGTGCGTAGAAGCCCTGCACACAGGCAAGAAGCCCCCCAGGCCCGCGGCGCACCCGACCCTGGAGCCCCCTGGCCGGCTGCAGCCACAGGGAACGGGGTTCTGAGTTGGCGGGCCCCATTCCCGAAGCATCCACGGGCACTTCCCGAAGGGCTGACACCTGCTGCGCCTCAGCAGCCAGCCAACCTCCCTCCCTCTGGTCGGGCACTGCAAGCCACACAGCCACTTGTGTCCCCTGTGTCCCTCCCTGGAGGCCGCAGCGCATTTTGGGTTTTGGCGCGGACGGGCCCCTCTCGGCTTCCATAGTCCATTTGGCCCCGGAGCCTGCCAGACCCCTGGCTCTAGGAGGCTGCCCAGGGGCGCTGCCACAGCCCCCAGGTGCTGGCTAGCCGCCTCGGCCGGCCACGGGGGAGCACACACACCTGCGGGTGTCCCGGGCCGCACACAACGAACTGCCCCGCGCTTCCGCGTTGCAAATAGGTCCCCCGGGAAGCCCCGCCGGCCCTAGGGGCTTGTCGGGCGGGGCCGATGCACGGTGGGTGAGTGGGGAGGGCTGCTGCTGGCACACACCCACTCCTGAAGCCCACTGGGGCGGTCAAAGGGCGATGAGCTCGGAGCTCGGTCAGGGCTGTCCCAGCAGAACTTTTTGAGGGTGGACGGACACGCCCGCGGGCAATCGCAATCAGGTGTTGCGGGCAGGCCCCGGGGGCAGGCCCTGCTGAGTCCCCGAGCGCCACCTGGGTTCCTGCCACCACCCTTGGGCCGGGATGAGGTGCCACCTTGTGCGTAGAAGCCCTGCACACAGGCAAGAAGCCCCCCAGGCCCGCGGCGCACACCGACCCTGGAGCCCCCTGGCCGGCTGCAGCCACAGGGAACGGGGGTTCTGAGTTGGCGGGCCCCATTCCCGAAGCATCCACGGGCACTTCCCGAAGGGCTGACACCTGCTGCGCCTCAGCAGCCAGCCAACCTCCCTCCCTCTGGTCGGGCACTGCAAGCCACACAGCCACTTGTGTCCCCTGTGTCCCTCCTGGAGGCCGCAGCGCGTTTTGGGTTTTGGCGCGGACGGGCCCCTCTCGGCTTCCATAGTCCATTTGGCCCCGGAGCCTGCCAGACCCCTGGCTCTAGGAGGCTGCCCAGGGGCGCTGCCAACAGCCCCCAGGTGCTGGCTAGCCGCCTCGGCCGGCCACGGGGGAGCACACACACCTGCGGGTGTCCCCGGGCCGCACACACGGACTGCCCCGCGCTTCCCGGCGTTGCAAATAGGTCCCCCGGGAAGCCCCGCCGGCCCTAGGGGCTTGTCGGGCGGGGCCGACGCACGGTGGGTGAGTGGGGAGGGCTGCTGCTGGCACACACCCACTCCTGAAGCCCACTGGGGCGGTCCAAGGGCGATGAGCTCGGAGCTCGGTCAGGGCTGTCCCAGCAGAACTTTTTGAGGGTGGACGGACACGCCCGCGGGCAATCGCAATCAGGTGTTGCGGGCAGGCCCCGGGGGCAGGCCCTGCTGAGTCCCCGAGCGCCACCTGGGTTCCTGCCACCACCCTTGGGCCGGGATGAGGTGCCACCTTGTGCGTAGAAGCCCTGCACACAGGCAAGAAGCCCCCCAGGCCCGCGGCGCACCCGACCCTGGAGCCCCCTGGCCGGCTGCAGCCACAGGAACGGGGGTTCTGAGTTGGCAGGCCCCATTCCCGAAGCATCCACGGGCACTTCCCGAAGGGCTGACACCTGCTGCGCCTCAGCAGCCAGCCAACCTCCCTCCCTCTGGTCGGGCACTGCAAGCCACACAGCCACTTGTGTCCCCTGTGTCCCTCCCTGGAGCCGCAGCGCGTTTTGGGTTTTGGCGCGGACGGGCCCCTCTCGGCTTCCGTAGTCCATTTGGCCCCGGAGCCTGCCAGACCCCTGGCTCTAGGAGGCTGCCCAGGGGCGCTGCCAACAGCCCCCAGGTGCTGGCTAGCCGCCTCGGCCGGCCACGGGGGAGCACACACACTGCGGGTGTCCCCGGGCCGCACACAACGGACTGCCCCGCGCTTCCCGGCGTTGCAAATAGGTCCCCCGGGAAGCCCCGCCGGCCCTAGGGGCTTGTCGGGCGGGGCCGACGCACGGTGGGTGAGTGGGAGGGCTGCTGCTGGCACACACCCACTCCTGAAGCCCACTGGGGCGGTCCAAGGGCGAGGAGCTCGGAGCTCGGTCAGGGCTGTCCCAGCAGAACTTTTTGAGGGTGGACGGACACGCCCGCGGGCAATCAGGTGTTGCGGGCAGGCCCCGGGGGCAGGCCCTGCTGAGTCCCCGAGCGCCACCTGGGTTCCTGCCACCACCCTTGGGCCGGGATGAGGTGCCACCTTGTGCGTAGAAGCCCTGCACACAGGCAAGAAGCCCCCCAGGCCCGCGGCGCACCCGACCCTGGAGCCCCCTGGCCGGCTGCAGCCACAGGGAACGGGGGTTCTGAGTTGGCGGGCCCCATTCCCGAAGCATCCACGGGCACTTCCCGAAGGGCTGACACCTGCTGCGCCTCAGCAGCCAGCCAACCTCCCTCCCTCTGGTCGGGCACTGCAAGCCACACAGCCACTTGTGTCCCCTGTGTCCCTCCCTGGAGGCCGCAGCGCGTTTTGGGTTTTGGCGCGGACGGGCCCCTCTCGGCTTCCGTAGTCCATTTGGCCCCGGAGCCTGCCAGACCCCTGGCTCTAGGAGGCTGCCCAGGGGCGCTGCCAACAGCCCCCAGGTGCTGGCTAGCCGCCTCGGCCGGCCACGGGGGGAGCACACACACCTGCGGGTGTCCCCGGGCCGCACACACGAACTGCCCCGCGCTTCCCGGCGTTGCAAATAGGTCCCCCGGGAAGCCCCGCCGGCCCTAGGGGCTTGTCGGGCGGGGCCGATGCACGGTGGGTGAGTGGGGAGGGCTGCTGCTGGCACACACCCACTCCTGAAGCCCACTGGGGCGGTCAAAGGGCGATGAGCTCGGAGCTCGGTCAGGGCTGTCCCAGCAGAACTTTTTGAGGGTGGACGGACACGCCCGCGGGCAATCGCAATCAGGTGTTGCGGGCAGGCCCCGGGGGCAGGCCCTGCTGAGTCCCCGAGCGCCACCTGGGTTCCTGCCACCACCCTTGGGCCGGGATGAGGTGCCACCTTGTGCGTAGAAGCCCTGCACACAGGCAAGAAGCCCCCCAGGCCCGCGGCGCACCCGACCCTGGAGCCCCCTGGCCGGCTGCAGCCACAGGGAACGGGGGTTCTGAGTTGGCAGGCCCCATTCCCGAAGCATCCACGGGCACTTCCCGAAGGGCTGACACCTGCTGCGCCTCAGCAGCCAGCCAACCTCCCTCCCTCTGGTCGGGCACTGCAAGCCACACAGCCACTTGTGTCCCCTGTGTCCCTCCCTGGAGGCCGCAGCGCGTTTTGGGTTTTGGCGCGGACGGGCCCCTCTCGGCTTCCGTAGTCCATTTGGCCCCGGAGCCTGCCAGACCCCTGGCTCTAGGAGGCTGCCCAGGGGCGCTGCCAACAGCCCCCAGGTGCTGGCTAGCCGCCTCGGCCGGCCACGGGGGGAGCACACACACCTGCGGGTGTCCCCGGGCCGCACACACGGACTGCCCCGCGCTTCCCGGCGTTGCAAATAGGTCCCCCGGGAAGCCCCGCCGGCCCTAGGGGCTTGTCGGGCGGGGCCGACGCACGGTGGGTGAGTGGGGAGGGCTGCTGCTGGCACACACCCACTCCTGAAGCCCACTGGGGCGGTCCAAGGGCGAGGAGCTCGGAGCTCGGTCAGGGCTGTCCCAGCAGAACTTTTTGAGGGTGGACGGACACGCCCGCGGGCAATCAGGTGTTGCGGGCAGGCCCCGGGGGCAGGCCCTGCTGAGTCCCCGAGCGCCACCTGGGTTCCTGCCACCACCCTTGGGCCGGGATGAGGTGCCACCTTGTGCGTAGAAGCCCTGCACACAGGCAAGAAGCCCCCCAGGCCCGCGGCGCACCCGACCCTGGAGCCCCCTGGCCGGCTGCAGCCACAGGGAACGGGGGTTCTGAGTTGGCGGGCCCCATTCCCGAAGCATCCACGGGCACTTCCCGAAGGGCTGACACCTGCTGCGCCTCAGCAGCCAGCCAACCTCCCTCCCTCTGGTCGGGCACTGCAAGCCACACAGCCACTTGTGTCCCCTGTGTCCCTCCCTGGAGGCCGCAGCGCATTTTGGGTTTTGGCGCGGACGGGCCCCTCTCGGCTTCCATAGTCCATTTGGCCCCGGAGCCTGCCAGACCCCTGGCTCTAGGAGGCTGCCCAGGGGCGCTGCCAACAGCCCCCAGGTGCTGGCTAGCCGCCTCGGCCGGCCACGGGGGGAGCACACACACCTGCGGGTGTCCCCGGGCCGCACACACGAACTGCCCCGCGCTTCCCGGCGTTGCAAATAGGTCCCCCGGGAAGCCCCGCCGGCCCTAGGGGCTTGTCGGGCGGGGCCGATGCACGGTGGGTGAGTGGGGAGGGCTGCTGCTGGCACACACCCACTCCTGAAGCCCACTGGGGCGGTCAAAGGGCGATGAGCTCGGAGCTCGGTCAGGGCTGTCCCAGCAGAACTTTTTGAGGGTGGACGGACACGCCCGCGGGCAATCGCAATCAGGTGTTGCGGGCAGGCCCCGGGGGCAGGCCCTGCTGAGTCCCCGAGCGCCACCTGGGTTCCTGCCACCACCCTTGGGCCGGGATGAGGTGCCACCTTGTGCGTAGAAGCCCTGCACACAGGCAAGAAGCCCCCCAGGCCCGCGGCGCACCCGACCCTGGAGCCCCCTGGCCGGCTGCAGCCACAGGGAACGGGGGTTCTGAGTTGGCGGGCCCCATTCCCGAAGCATCCACGGGCACTTCCCGAAGGGCTGACACCTGCTGCGCCTCAGCAGCCAGCCAACCTCCCTCCCTCTGGTCGGGCACTGCAAGCCACACAGCCACTTGTGTCCCCTGTGTCCCTCCCTGGAGGCCGCAGCGCGTTTTGGGTTTTGGCGCGGACGGGCCCCTCTCGGCTTCCATAGTCCATTTGGCCCCGGAGCCTGCCAGACCCCTGGCTCTAGGAGGCTGCCCAGGGGCGCTGCCAACAGCCCCCAGGTGCTGGCTAGCCGCCTCGGCCGGCCACGGGGGGAGCACACACACCTGCGGGTGTCCCCGGGCCGCACACACGGACTGCCCCGCGCTTCCCGGCGTTGCAAATAGGTCCCCCGGGAAGCCCCGCCGGCCCTAGGGGCTTGTCGGGCGGGGCCGACGCACGGTGGGTGAGTGGGGAGGGCTGCTGCTGGCACACACCCACTCCTGAAGCCCACTGGGGCGGTCCAAGGGCGATGAGCTCGGAGCTCGGTCAGGGCTGTCCCAGCAGAACTTTTTGAGGGTGGACGGACACGCCCGCGGGCAATCGCAATCAGGTGTTGCGGGCAGGCCCTGGGGGCAGGCCCTGCTGAGTCCCCGAGCGCCACCTGGGTTCCTGCCACCACCCTTGGGCCGGGATGAGGTGCCACCTTGTGCGTAGAAGCCCTGCACACAGGCAAGAAGCCCCCCAGGCCCGCGGCGCACCCGACCCTGGAGCCCCCTGGCCGGCTGCAGCCACAGGGAACGGGGGTTCTGAGTTGGCAGGCCCCATTCCCGAAGCATCCACGGGCACTTCCCGAAGGGCTGACACCTGCTGCGCCTCAGCAGCCAGCCAACCTCCCTCCCTCTGGTCGGGCACTGCAAGCCACACAGCCACTTGTGTCCCCTGTGTCCCTCCCTGGAGGCCGCAGCGCGTTTTGGGTTTTGGCGCGGACGGGCCCCTCTCGGCTTCCGTAGTCCATTTGGCCCCGGAGCCTGCCAGACCCCTGGCTCTAGGAGGCTGCCCAGGGGCGCTGCCAACAGCCCCCAGGTGCTGGCTAGCCGCCTCGGCCGGCCACGGGGGGAGCACACACACCTGCGGGTGTCCCCGGGCCGCACACACGGACTGCCCCGCGCTTCCCGGCGTTGCAAATAGGTCCCCCGGGAAGCCCCGCCGGCCCTAGGGGCTTGTCGGGCGGGGCCGACGCACGGTGGGTGAGTGGGGAGGGCTGCTGCTGGCACACACCCACTCCTGAAGCCCACTGGGGCGGTCCAAGGGCGAGGAGCTCGGAGCTCGGTCAGGGCTGTCCCAGCAGAACTTTTTGAGGGTGGACGGACACGCCCGCGGGCAATCAGGTGTTGCGGGCAGGCCCCGGGGGCAGGCCCTGCTGAGTCCCCGAGCGCCACCTGGGTTCCTGCCACCACCCTTGGGCCGGGATGAGGTGCCACCTTGTGCGTAGAAGCCCTGCACACAGGCAAGAAGCCCCCCAGGCCCGCGGCGCACCCGACCCTGGAGCCCCCTGGCCGGCTGCAGCCACAGGGAACGGGGGTTCTGAGTTGGCGGGCCCCATTCCCGAAGCATCCACGGGCACTTCCCGAAGGGCTGACACCTGCTGCGCCTCAGCAGCCAGCCAACCTCCCTCCCTCTGGTCGGGCACTGCAAGCCACACAGCCACTTGTGTCCCCTGTGTCCCTCCCTGGAGGCCGCAGCGCGTTTTGGGTTTTGGCGCGGACGGGCCCCTCTCGGCTTCCATAGTCCATTTGGCCCCGGAGCCTGCCAGACCCCTGGCTCTAGGAGGCTGCCCAGGGGCGCTGCCAACAGCCCCCAGGTGCTGGCTAGCCGCCTCGGCCGGCCACGGGGGGAGCACACACACCTGCGGGTGTCCCCGGGCCGCACACACGGACTGCCCCGCGCTTCCCGGCGTTGCAAATAGGTCCCCCGGGAAGCCCCGCCGGCCCTAGGGGCTTGTCGGGCGGGGCCGACGCACGGTGGGTGAGTGGGGAGGGCTGCTGCTGGCACACACCCACTCCTGAAGCCCACTGGGGCGGTCCAAGGGCGATGAGCTCGGAGCTCGGTCAGGGCTGTCCCAGCAGAACTTTTTGAGGGTGGACGGACACGCCCGCGGGCAATCAGGTGTTGCGGGCAGGCCCCGGGGGCAGGCCCTGCTGAGTCCCCGAGCGCCACCTGGGTTCCTGCCACCACCCTTGGGCCGGGATGAGGTGCCACCTTGTGCGTAGAAGCCCTGCACACAGGCAAGAAGCCCCCCAGGCCCGCGGCGCACCCGACCCTGGAGCCCCCTGGCTGGCTGCAGCCACAGGGAACGGGGGTTCTGAGTTGGCGGGCCCCATTCCCGAAGCATCCACGGGCACTTCCCGAAGGGCTGACACCTGCTGCGCCTCAGCAGCCAGCCAACCTCCCTCCCTCTGGTCGGGCACTGCAAGCCACACAGCCACTTGTGTCCCCTGTGTCCCTCCCTGGAGGCCGCAGCGCGTTTTGGGTTTTGGCGCGGACGGGCCCCTCTCGGCTTCCGTAGTCCATTTGGCCCCGGAGCCTGCCAGACCCCTGGCTCTAGGAGGCTGCCCAGGGGCGCTGCCAACAGCCCCCAGGTGCTGGCTAGCCGCCTCGGCCGGCCACGGGGGGAGCACACACACCTGCGGGTGTCCCCGGGCCGCACACACGAACTGCCCCGCGCTTCCCGGCGTTGCAAATAGGTCCCCCGGGAAGCCCCGCCGGCCCTAGGGGCTTGTCGGGCGGGGCCGACGCACGGTGGGTGAGTGGGGAGGGCTGCTGCTGGCACACACCCACTCCTGAAGCCCACTGGGGCGGTCCAAGGGCGAGGAGCTCGGAGCTCGGTCAGGGCTGTCCCAGCAGAACTTTTTGAGGGTGGACGGACACGCCCGCGGGCAATCAGGTGTTGCGGGCAGGCCCCGGGGGCAGGCCCTGCTGAGTCCCCGAGCGCCACCTGGGTTCCTGCCACCACCCTTGGGCCGGGATGAGGTGCCACCTTGTGCGTAGAAGCCCTGCACACAGGCAAGAAGCCCCCCAGGCCCGCGGCGCACCCGACCCTGGAGCCCCCTGGCCGGCTGCAGCCACAGGGAACGGGGGTTCTGAGTTGGCGGGCCCCATTCCCGAAGCATCCACGGGCACTTCCCGAAGGGCTGACACCTGCTGCGCCTCAGCAGCCAGCCAACCTCCCTCCCTCTGGTCGGGCACTGCAAGCCACACAGCCACTTGTGTCCCCTGTGTCCCTCCCTGGAGGCCGCAGCGCGTTTTGGGTTTTGGCGCGGACGGGCCCCTCTCGGCTTCCGTAGTCCATTTGGCCCCGGAGCCTGCCAGACCCCTGGCTCTAGGAGGCTGCCCAGGGGCGCTGCCAACAGACCCCAGGTGCTGGCTAGCCGACTCGGCCGGCCACGGGGGGAGCACACACACCTGCGGGTGTCCCCGGGCCGCACACACGAACTGCCCCGCGCTTCCCGGCGTTGCAAATAGGTCCCCCGGGAAGCCCCGCCGGCCCTAGGGGCTTGTCGGGCGGGGCCGACGCACGGTGGGTGAGTGGGGAGGGCTGCTGCTGGCACACACCCACTCCTGAAGCCCACTGGGGCGGTCCAAGGGCGAGGAGCTCGGAGCTCGGTCAGGGCTGTCCCAGCAGAACTTTTTGAGGGTGGACGGACACGCCCGCGGGCAATCAGGTGTTGCGGGCAGGCCCCGGGGGCAGGCCCTGCTGAGTCCCCGAGCGCCACCTGGGTTCCTGCCACCACCCTTGGGCCGGGATGAGGTGCCACCTTGTGCGTAGAAGCCCTGCACACAGGCAAGAAGCCCCCCAGGCCCGCGGCGCACCCGACCCTGGAGCCCCCTGGCCGGCTGCAGCCACAGGGAACGGGGGTTCTGAGTTGGCAGGCCCCATTCCCGAAGCATCCACGGGCACTTCCCGAAGGGCTGACACCTGCTGCGCCTCAGCAGCCAGCCAACCTCCCTCCCTCTGGTCGGGCACTGCAAGCCACACAGCCACTTGTGTCCCCTGTGTCCCTCCCTGGAGGCCGCAGCGCGTTTTGGGTTTTGGCGCGGACGGGCCCCTCTCGGCTTCCGTAGTCCATTTGGCCCCGGAGCCTGCCAGACCCCTGGCTCTAGGAGGCTGCCCAGGGGCGCTGCCAACAGCCCCCAGGTGCTGGCTAGCCGCCTCGGCCGGCCACGGGGGGAGCACACACACCTGCGGGTGTCCCCGGGCCGCACACACGAACTGCCCCGCGCTTCCCGGCATTGCAAATAGGTCCCCCGGGAAGCCCCGCCGGCCCTAGGGGCTTGTCGGGCGGGGCCGACGCACGGTGGGTGAGTGGGGAGGGCTGCTGCTGGCACACACCCACTCCTGAAGCCCACTGGGGCGGTCCAAGGGCGAGGAGCTCGGAGCTCGGTCAGGGCTGTCCCAGCAGAACTTTTTGAGGGTGGACGGACACGCCCGCGGGCAATCAGGTGTTGCGGGCAGGCCCCGGGGGCAGGCCCTGCTGAGTCCCCGAGCGCCACCTGGGTTCCTGCCACCACCCTTGGGCCGGGATGAGGTGCCACCTTGTGCGTAGAAGCCCTGCACACAGGCAAGAAGCCCCCCAGGCCCGCGGCGCACCCGACCCTGGAGCCCCCTGGCCGGCTGCAGCCACAGGGAACGGGGGTTCTGAGTTGGCAGGCCCCATTCCCGAAGCATCCACGGGCACTTCCCGAAGGGCTGACACCTGCTGCGCCTCAGCAGCCAGCCAACCTCCCTCCCTCTGGTCGGGCACTGCAAGCCACACAGCCACTTGTGTCCCCTGTGTCCCTCCCTGGAGGCCGCAGCGCGTTTTGGGTTTTGGCGCGGACGGGCCCCTCTCGGCTTCCGTAGTCCATTTGGCCCCGGAGCCTGCCAGACCCCTGGCTCTAGGAGGCTGCCCAGGGGCGCTGCCAACAGCCCCCAGGTGCTGGCTAGCCGCCTCGGCCGGCCACGGGGGGAGCACACACACCTGCGGGTGTCCCCGGGCCGCACACACGAACTGCCCCGCGCTTCCCGGCATTGCAAATAGGTCCCCCGGGAAGCCCGGCCGGCCCTAGGGGCTTGTCGGGCGGGGCCGACGCACGGTGGGTGAGTGGGGAGGGCTGCTGCTGGCACACACCCACTCCTGAAGCCCACTGGGGCGGTCCAAGGGCGAGGAGCTCGGAGCTCGGTCAGGGCTGTCCCAGCAGAACTTTTTGAGGGTGGACGGACACGCCCGCGGGCAATCAGGTGTTGCGGGCAGGCCCCGGGGGCAGGCCCTGCTGAGTCCCCGAGCGCCACCTGGGTTCCTGCCACCACCCTTGGGCCGGGATGAGGTGCCACCTTGTGCGTAGAAGCCCTGCACACAGGCAAGAAGCCCCCCAGGCCCGCGGCGCACCCGACCCTGGAGCCCCCTGGCCGGCTGCAGCCACAGGGAACGGGGGTTCTGAGTTGGCAGGCCCCATTCCCGAAGCATCCACGGGCACTTCCCGAAGGGCTGACACCTGCTGCGCCTCAGCAGCCAGCCAACCTCCCTCCCTCTGGTCGGGCACTGCAAGCCACACAGCCACTTGTGTCCCCTGTGTCCCTCCCTGGAGGCCGCAGCGCGTTTTGGGTTTTGGCGCGGACGGGCCCCTCTCGGCTTCCGTAGTCCATTTGGCCCCGGAGCCTGCCAGACCCCTGGCTCTAGGAGGCTGCCCAGGGGCGCTGCCAACAGCCCCCAGGTGCTGGCTAGCCGCCTCGGCCGGCCACGGGGGGAGCACACACACCTGCGGGTGTCCCCGGGCCGCACACACGAACTGCCCCGCGCTTCCCGGCGTTGCAAATAGGTCCCCCGGGAAGCCCCGCCGGCCCTAGGGGCTTGTCGGGCGGGGCCGATGCACGGTGGGTGAGTGGGGAGGGCTGCTGCTGGCACACACCCACTCCTGAAGCCCACTGGGGCGGTCAAAGGGCGATGAGCTCGGAGCTCGGTCAGGGCTGTCCCAGCAGAACTTTTTGAGGGTGGACGGACACGCCCGCGGGCAATCGCAATCAGGTGTTGCGGGCAGGCCCCGGGGGCAGGCCCTGCTGAGTCCCCGAGCGCCACCTGGGTTCCTGCCACCACCCTTGGGCCGGGATGAGGTGCCACCTTGTGCGTAGAAGCCCTGCACACAGGCAAGAAGCCCCCCAGGCCCGCGGCGCACCCGACCCTGGAGCCCCCTGGCCGGCTGCAGCCACAGGGAACGGGGGTTCTGAGTTGGCGGGCCCCATTCCCGAAGCATCCACGGGCACTTCCCGAAGGGCTGACACCTGCTGCGCCTCAGCAGCCAGCCAACCTCCCTCCCTCTGGTCGGGCACTGCAAGCCACACAGCCACTTGTGTCCCCTGTGTCCCTCCCTGGAGGCCGCAGCGCGTTTTGGGTTTTGGCGCGGACGGGCCCCTCTCGGCTTCCATAGTCCATTTGGCCCCGGAGCCTGCCAGACCCCTGGCTCTAGGAGGCTGCCCAGGGGCGCTGCCAACAGCCCCCAGGTGCTGGCTAGCCGCCTCGGCCGGCCACGGGGGGAGCACACACACCTGCGGGTGTCCCCGGGCCGCACACACGGACTGCCCCGCGCTTCCCGGCGTTGCAAATAGGTCCCCCGGGAAGCCCCGCCGGCCCTAGGGGCTTGTCGGGCGGGGCCGACGCACGGTGGGTGAGTGGGGAGGGCTGCTGCTGGCACACACCCACTCCTGAAGCCCACTGGGGCGGTCCAAGGGCGAGGAGCTCGGAGCTCGGTCAGGGCTGTCCCAGCAGAACTTTTTGAGGGTGGACGGACACGCCCGCGGGCAATCGCAATCAGGTGTTGCGGGCAGGCCCCGGGGGCAGGCCCTGCTGAGTCCCCGAGCGCCACCTGGGTTCCTGCCACCACCCTTGGGCCGGGATGAGGTGCCACCTTGTGCGTAGAAGCCCTGCACACAGGCAAGAAGCCCCCCAGGCCCGCGGCGCACCCGACCCTGGAGCCCCCTGGCCGGCTGCAGCCACAGGGAACGGGGGTTCTGAGTTGGCAGGCCCCATTCCCGAAGCATCCACGGGCACTTCCCGAAGGGCTGACACCTGCTGCGCCTCAGCAGCCAGCCAACCTCCCTCCCTCTGGTCGGGCACTGCAAGCCACACAGCCACTTGTGTCCCCTGTGTCCCTCCCTGGAGGCCGCAGCGCGTTTTGGGTTTTGGCGCGGACGGGCCCCTCTCGGCTTCCGTAGTCCATTTGGCCCCGGAGCCTGCCAGACCCCTGGCTCTAGGAGGCTGCCCAGGGGCGCTGCCAACAGCCCCCAGGTGCTGGCTAGCCGCCTCGGCCGGCCACGGGGGGAGCACACACACCTGCGGGTGTCCCCGGGCCGCACACACGGACTGCCCCGCGCTTCCCGGCGTTGCAAATAGGTCCCCCGGGAAGCCCCGCCGGCCCTAGGGGCTTGTCGGGCGGGGCCGACGCACGGTGGGTGAGTGGGGAGGGCTGCTGCTGGCACACACCCACTCCTGAAGCCCACTGGGGCGGTCCAAGGGCGAGGAGCTCGGAGCTCGGTCAGGGCTGTCCCAGCAGAACTTTTTGAGGGTGGACGGACACGCCCGCGGGCAATCAGGTGTTGCGGGCAGGCCCCGGGGGCAGGCCGTGCTGAGTCCCCGAGCGCCACCTGGGTTCCTGCCACCACCCTTGGGCCGGGATGAGGTGCCACCTTGTGCGTAGAAGCCCTGCACACAGGCAAGAAGCCCCCCAGGCCCGCGGCGCACCCGACCCTGGAGCCCCCTGGCCGGCTGCAGCCACAGGGAACGGGGGTTCTGAGTTGGCGGGCCCCATTCCCGAAGCATCCACGGGCACTTCCCGAAGGGCTGACACCTGCTGCGCCTCAGCAGCCAGCCAACCTCCCTCCCTCTGGTCGGGCACTGCAAGCCACACAGCCACTTGTGTCCCCTGTGTCCCTCCCTGGAGGCCGCAGCGCGTTTTGGGTTTTGGCGCGGACGGGCCCCTCTCGGCTTCCATAGTCCATTTGGCCCCGGAGCCTGCCAGACCCCTGGCTCTAGGAGGCTGCCCAGGGGCGCTGCCAACAGCCCCCAGGTGCTGGCTAGCCGCCTCGGCCGGCCACGGGGGGAGCACACACACCTGCGGGTGTCCCCGGGCCGCACACACGGACTGCCCCGCGCTTCCCGGCGTTGCAAATAGGTCCCCCGGGAAGCCCCGCCGGCCCTAGGGGCTTGTCGGGCGGGGCCGACGCACGGTGGGTGAGTGGGGAGGGCTGCTGCTGGCACACACCCACTCCTGAAGCCCACTGGGGCGGTCCAAGGGCGATGAGCTCGGAGCTCGGTCAGGGCTGTCCCAGCAGAACTTTTTGAGGGTGGACGGACACGCCCGCGGGCAATCAGGTGTTGCGGGCAGGCCCCGGGGGCAGGCCCTGCTGAGTCCCCGAGCGCCACCTGGGTTCCTGCCACCACCCTTGGGCCGGGATGAGGTGCCACCTTGTGCGTAGAAGCCCTGCACACAGGCAAGAAGCCCCCCAGGCCCGCGGCGCACCCGACCCTGGAGCCCCCTGGCTGGCTGCAGCCACAGGGAACGGGGGTTCTGAGTTGGCGGGCCCCATTCCCGAAGCATCCACGGGCACTTCCCGAAGGGCTGACACCTGCTGCGCCTCAGCAGCCAGCCAACCTCCCTCCCTCTGGTCGGGCACTGCAAGCCACACAGCCACTTGTGTCCCCTGTGTCCCTCCCTGGAGGCCGCAGCGCGTTTTGGGTTTTGGCGCGGACGGGCCCCTCTCGGCTTCCGTAGTCCATTTGGCCCCGGAGCCTGCCAGACCCCTGGCTCTAGGAGGCTGCCCAGGGGCGCTGCCAACAGCCCCCAGGTGCTGGCTAGCCGCCTCGGCCGGCCACGGGGGGAGCACACACACCTGCGGGTGTCCCCGGGCCGCACACACGAACTGCCCCGCGCTTCCCGGCGTTGCAAATAGGTCCCCCGGGAAGCCCCGCCGGCCCTAGGGGCTTGTCGGGCGGGGCCGACGCACGGTGGGTGAGTGGGGAGGGCTGCTGCTGGCACACACCCACTCCTGAAGCCCACTGGGGCGGTCCAAGGGCGAGGAGCTCGGAGCTCGGTCAGGGCTGTCCCAGCAGAACTTTTTGAGGGTGGACGGACACGCCCGCGGGCAATCAGGTGTTGCGGGCAGGCCCCGGGGGCAGGCCCTGCTGAGTCCCCGAGCGCCACCTGGGTTCCTGCCACCACCCTTGGGCCGGGATGAGGTGCCACCTTGTGCGTAGAAGCCCTGCACACAGGCAAGAAGCCCCCCAGGCCCGCGGCGCACCCGACCCTGGAGCCCCCTGGCCGGCTGCAGCCACAGGGAACGGGGGTTCTGAGTTGGCGGGCCCCATTCCCGAAGCATCCACGGGCACTTCCCGAAGGGCTGACACCTGCTGCGCCTCAGCAGCCAGCCAACCTCCCTCCCTCTGGTCGGGCACTGCAAGCCACACAGCCACTTGTGTCCCCTGTGTCCCTCCCTGGAGGCCGCAGCGCGTTTTGGGTTTTGGCGCGGACGGGCCCCTCTCGGCTTCCGTAGTCCATTTGGCCCCGGAGCCTGCCAGACCCCTGGCTCTAGGAGGCTGCCCAGGGGCGCTGCCAACAGCCCCCAGGTGCTGGCTAGCCGACTCGGCCGGCCACGGGGGGAGCACACACACCTGCGGGTGTCCCCGGGCCGCACACACGAACTGCCCCGCGCTTCCCGGCGTTGCAAATAGGTCCCCCGGGAAGCCCCGCCGGCCCTAGGGGCTTGTCGGGCGGGGCCGACGCACGGTGGGTGAGTGGGGAGGGCTGCTGCTGGCACACACCCACTCCTGAAGCCCACTGGGGCGGTCCAAGGGCGAGGAGCTCGGAGCTCGGTCAGGGCTGTCCCAGCAGAACTTTTTGAGGGTGGACGGACACGCCCGCGGGCAATCAGGTGTTGCGGGCAGGCCCCGGGGGCAGGCCCTGCTGAGTCCCCGAGCGCCACCTGGGTTCCTGCCACCACCCTTGGGCCGGGATGAGGTGCCACCTTGTGCGTAGAAGCCCTGCACACAGGCAAGAAGCCCCCCAGGCCCGCGGCGCACCCGACCCTGGAGCCCCCTGGCCGGCTGCAGCCACAGGGAACGGGGGTTCTGAGTTGGCAGGCCCCATTCCCGAAGCATCCACGGGCACTTCCCGAAGGGCTGACACCTGCTGCGCCTCAGCAGCCAGCCAACCTCCCTCCCTCTGGTCGGGCACTGCAAGCCACACAGCCACTTGTGTCCCCTGTGTCCCTCCCTGGAGGCCGCAGCGCGTTTTGGGTTTTGGCGCGGACGGGCCCCTCTCGGCTTCCGTAGTCCATTTGGCCCCGGAGCCTGCCAGACCCCTGGCTCTAGGAGGCTGCCCAGGGGCGCTGCCAACAGCCCCCAGGTGCTGGCTAGCCGCCTCGGCCGGCCACGGGGGGAGCACACACACCTGCGGGTGTCCCCGGGCCGCACACACGAACTGCCCCGCGCTTCCCGGCATTGCAAATAGGTCCCCCGGGAAGCCCCGCCGGCCCTAGGGGCTTGTCGGGCGGGGCCGACGCACGGTGGGTGAGTGGGGAGGGCTGCTGCTGGCACACACCCACTCCTGAAGCCCACTGGGGCGGTCCAAGGGCGAGGAGCTCGGAGCTCGGTCAGGGCTGTCCCAGCAGAACTTTTTGAGGGTGGACGGACACGCCCGCGGGCAATCAGGTGTTGCGGGCAGGCCCCGGGGGCAGGCCCTGCTGAGTCCCCGAGCGCCACCTGGGTTCCTGCCACCACCCTTGGGCCGGGATGAGGTGCCACCTTGTGCGTAGAAGCCCTGCACACAGGCAAGAAGCCCCCCAGGCCCGCGGCGCACCCGACCCTGGAGCCCCCTGGCCGGCTGCAGCCACAGGGAACGGGGGTTCTGAGTTGGCAGGCCCCATTCCCGAAGCATCCACGGGCACTTCCCGAAGGGCTGACACCTGCTGCGCCTCAGCAGCCAGCCAACCTCCCTCCCTCTGGTCGGGCACTGCAAGCCACACAGCCACTTGTGTCCCCTGTGTCCCTCCCTGGAGGCCGCAGCGCGTTTTGGGTTTTGGCGCGGACGGGCCCCTCTCGGCTTCCGTAGTCCATTTGGCCCCGGAGCCTGCCAGACCCCTGGCTCTAGGAGGCTGCCCAGGGGCGCTGCCAACAGCCCCCAGGTGCTGGCTAGCCGCCTCGGCCGGCCACGGGGGGAGCACACACACCTGCGGGTGTCCCCGGGCCGCACACACGAACTGCCCCGCGCTTCCCGGCATTGCAAATAGGTCCCCCGGGAAGCCCCGCCGGCCCTAGGGGCTTGTCGGGCGGGGCCGACGCACGGTGGGTGAGTGGGGAGGGCTGCTGCTGGCACACACCCACTCCTGAAGCCCACTGGGGCGGTCCAAGGGCGAGGAGCTCGGAGCTCGGTCAGGGCTGTCCCAGCAGAACTTTTTGAGGGTGGACGGACACGCCCGCGGGCAATCAGGTGTTGCGGGCAGGCCCCGGGGGCAGGCCCTGCTGAGTCCCCGAGCGCCACCTGGGTTCCTGCCACCACCCTTGGGCCGGGATGAGGTGCCACCTTGTGCGTAGAAGCCCTGCACACAGGCAAGAAGCCCCCCAGGCCCGCGGCGCACCCGACCCTGGAGCCCCCTGGCCGGCTGCAGCCACAGGGAACGGGGGTTCTGAGTTGGCAGGCCCCATTCCCGAAGCATCCACGGGCACTTCCCGAAGGGCTGACACCTGCTGCGCCTCAGCAGCCAGCCAACCTCCCTCCCTCTGGTCGGGCACTGCAAGCCACACAGCCACTTGTGTCCCCTGTGTCCCTCCCTGGAGGCCGCAGCGCGTTTTGGGTTTTGGCGCGGACGGGCCCCTCTCGGCTTCCGTAGTCCATTTGGCCCCGGAGCCTGCCAGACCCCTGGCTCTAGGAGGCTGCCCAGGGGCGCTGCCAACAGCCCCCAGGTGCTGGCTAGCCGCCTCGGCCGGCCACGGGGGGAGCACACACACCTGCGGGTGTCCCCGGGCCGCACACACGAACTGCCCCGCGCTTCCCGGCATTGCAAATAGGTCCCCCGGGAAGCCCCGCCGGACCTAGGGGCTTGTCGGGCGGGGCCGACGCACGGTGGGTGAGTGGGGAGGGCTGCTGCTGGCACACACCCACTCCTGAAGCCCACTGGGGCGGTCCAAGGGCGAGGAGCTCGGAGCTCGGTCAGGGCTGTCCCAGCAGAACTTTTTGAGGGTGGACGGACACGCCCGCGGGCAATCAGGTGTTGCGGGCAGGCCCCGGGGGCAGGCCCTGCTGAGTCCCCGAGCGCCACCTGGGTTCCTGCCACCACCCTTGGGCCGGGATGAGGTGCCACCTTGTGCGTAGAAGCCCTGCACACAGGCAAGAAGCCCCCCAGGCCCGCGGCGCACCCGACCCTGGAGCCCCCTGGCCGGCTGCAGCCACAGGGAACGGGGGTTCTGAGTTGGCAGGCCCCATTCCCGAAGCATCCACGGGCACTTCCCGAAGGGCTGACACCTGCTGCGCCTCAGCAGCCAGCCAACCTCCCTCCCTCTGGTCGGGCACTGCAAGCCACACAGCCACTTGTGTCCCCTGTGTCCCTCCCTGGAGGCCGCAGCGCGTTTTGGGTTTTGGCGCGGACGGGCCCCTCTCGGCTTCCGTAGTCCATTTGGCCCCGGAGCCTGCCAGACCCCTGGCTCTAGGAGGCTGCCCAGGGGCGCTGCCAACAGCCCCCAGGTGCTGGCTAGCCGCCTCGGCCGGCCACGGGGGGAGCACACACACCTGCGGGTGTCCCCGGGCCGCACACACGAACTGCCCCGCGCTTCCCGGCGTTGCAAATAGGTCCCCCGGGAAGCCCCGCCGGCCCTAGGGGCTTGTCGGGCGGGGCCGATGCACGGTGGGTGAGTGGGGAGGGCTGCTGCTGGCACACACCCACTCCTGAAGCCCACTGGGGCGGTCAAAGGGCGATGAGCTCGGAGCTCGGTCAGGGCTGTCCCAGCAGAACTTTTTGAGGGTGGACGGACACGCCCGCGGGCAATCGCAATCAGGTGTTGCGGGCAGGCCCCGGGGGCAGGCCCTGCTGAGTCCCCGAGCGCCACCTGGGTTCCTGCCACCACCCTTGGGCCGGGATGAGGTGCCACCTTGTGCGTAGAAGCCCTGCACACAGGCAAGAAGCCCCCCAGGCCCGCGGCGCACCCGACCCTGGAGCCCCCTGGCCGGCTGCAGCCACAGGGAACGGGGGTTCTGAGTTGGCGGGCCCCATTCCCGAAGCATCCACGGGCACTTCCCGAAGGGCTGACACCTGCTGCGCCTCAGCAGCCAGCCAACCTCCCTCCCTCTGGTCGGGCACTGCAAGCCACACAGCCACTTGTGTCCCCTGTGTCCCTCCCTGGAGGCCGCAGCGCGTTTTGGGTTTTGGCGCGGACGGGCCCCTCTCGGCTTCCGTAGTCCATTTGGCCCCGGAGCCTGCCAGACCCCTGGCTCTAGGAGGCTGCCCAGGGGCGCTGCCAACAGCCCCCAGGTGCTGGCTAGCCGCCTCGGCCGGCCACGGGGGGAGCACACACACCTGCGGGTGTCCCCGGGCCGCACACACGAACTGCCCCGCGCTTCCCGGCGTTGCAAATAGGTCCCCCGGGAAGCCCCGCCGGCCCTAGGGGCTTGTCGGGCGGGGCCGACGCACGGTGGGTGAGTGGGGAGGGCTGCTGCTGGCACACACCCACTCCTGAAGCCCACTGGGGCGGTCCAAGGGCAAGGAGCTCGGAGCTCGGTCAGGGCTGTCCCAGCAGAACTTTTTGAGGGTGGACGGACACGCCCGCGGGCAATCAGGTGTTGCGGGCAGGCCCCGGGGGCAGGCCCTGCTGAGTCCCCGAGCGCCACCTGGGTTCCTGCCACCACCCTTGGGCCGGGATGAGGTGCCACCTTGTGCGTAGAAGCCCTGCACACAGGCAAGAAGCCCCCCAGGCCCGCGGCGCACCCGACCCTGGAGCCCCCTGGCCGGCTGCAGCCACAGGGAACGGGGGTTCTGAGTTGGCGGGCCCCATTCCCGAAGCATCCACGGGCACTTCCCGAAGGGCTGACACCTGCTGCGCCTCAGCAGCCAGCCAACCTCCCTCCCTCTGGTCGGGCACTGCAAGCCACACAGCCACTTGTGTCCCCTGTGTCCCAAACTGGAGGCCGCAGCGCGTTTTGGGTTTTGGCGCGGACGGGCCCCTCTCGGCTTCCGTAGTCCATTTGGCCCCGGAGCCTGCCAGACCCCTGGCTCTAGGAGGCTGCCCAGGGGCGCTGCCAACAGCCCCCAGGTGCTGGCTAGCCGCCTCGGCCGGCCACGGGGGGAGCACACACACCTGCGGGTGTCCCCGGGCCGCACACACGAACTGCCCCGCGCTTCCCGGCATTGCAAATAGGTCCCCCGGGAAGCCCCGCCGGCCCTAGGGGCTTGTCGGGCGGGGCCGACGCACGGTGGGTGAGTGGGGAGGGCTGCTGCTGGCACACACCCACTCCTGAAGCCCACTGGGGCGGTCCAAGGGCGAGGAGCTCGGAGCTCGGTCAGGGCTGTCCCAGCAGAACTTTTTGAGGGTGGACGGACACGCCCGCGGGCAATCAGGTGTTGCGGGCAGGCCCCGGGGGCAGGCCCTGCTGAGTCCCCGAGCGCCACCTGGGTTCCGGCCACCACCCTTGGGCCGGGATGAGGTGCCACCTTGTGCGTAGAAGCCCTGCACACAGGCAAGAAGCCCCCCAGGCCCGCGGCGCACCCGACCCTGGAGCCCCCTGGCCGGCTGCAGCCACAGGGAACGGGGGTTCTGAGTTGGCAGGCCCCATTCCCGAAGCATCCACGGGCACTTCCCGAAGGGCTGACACCTGCTGCGCCTCAGCAGCCAGCCAACCTCCCTCCCTCTGGTCGGGCACTGCAAGCCACACAGCCACTTGTGTCCCCTGTGTCCCTCCCTGGAGGCCGCAGCGCGTTTTGGGTTTTGGCGCGGACGGGCCCCTCTCGGCTTCCGTAGTCCATTTGGCCCCGGAGCCTGCCAGACCCCTGGCTCTAGGAGGCTGCCCAGGGGCGCTGCCAACAGCCCCCAGGTGCTGGCTAGCCGCCTCGGCCGGCCACGGGGGGAGCACACACACCTGCGGGTGTCCCCGGGCCGCACACACGGACTGCCCCGCGCTTCCCGGCATTGCAAATAGGTCCCCCGGGAAGCCCCGCCGGCCCTAGGGGCTTGTCGGGCGGGGCCGACGCACGGTGGGTGAGTGGGGAGGGCTGCTGCTGGCACACACCCACTCCTGAAGCCCACTGGGGCGGTCCAAGGGTGAGGAGCTCGGAGCTCGGTCAGGGCTGTCCCAGCAGAACTTTTTGAGGGTGGACGGACACGCCCGCGGGCAATCAGGTGTTGCGGGCAGGCCCCGGGGGCAGGCCCTGCTGAGTCCCCGAGCGCCACCTGGGTTCCTGCCACCACCCTTGGGCCGGGATGAGGTGCCACCTTGTGCGTAGAAGCCCTGCACACAGGCAAGAAGCCCCCCAGGCCCGCGGCGCACCCGACCCTGGAGCCCCCTGGCCGGATGCAGCCACAGGGAACGGGGGTTCTGAGTTGGCGGGCCCCATTCCCGAAGCATCCACGGGCACTTCCCCAAGGGCTGACACCTGCTGCGCCTCAGCAGCCAGCCAACCTCCCTCCCTCTGGTCGGGCACTGCAAGCCACACAGCCACTTGTGTCCCCTGTGTCCCTCCCTGGAGGCCGCAGCGCGTTTTGGGTTTTGGCGCGGACGGGCCCCTCTCGGCTTCCGTAGTCCATTTGGCCCCGGAGCCTGCCAGACCCCTGGCTCTAGGAGGCTGCCCAGGGGCGCTGCCAACAGCCCCCAGGTGCTGGCTAGCCGCCTCGGCCGGCCACGGGGGGAGCACACACACCTGCGGGTGTCCCCGGGCCGCACACACGAACTGCCCCGCGCTTCCCGGCGTTGCAAATAGGTCCCCCGGGAAGCCCCGCCGGCCCTAGGGGCTTGTCGGGCGGGGCCGATGCACGGTGGGTGAGTGGGGAGGGCTGCTGCTGGCACACACCCACTCCTGAAGCCCACTGGGGCGGTCAAAGGGCGATGAGCTCGGAGCTCGGTCAGGGCTGTCCCAGCAGAACTTTTTGAGGGTGGACGGACACGCCCGCGGGCAATCGCAATCAGGTGTTGCGGGCAGGCCCCGGGGGCAGGCCCTGCTGAGTCCCCGAGCGCCACCTGGGTTCCTGCCACCACCCTTGGGCCGGGATGAGGTGCCACCTTGTGCGTAGAAGCCCTGCACACAGGCAAGAAGCCCCCCAGGCCCGCGGCGCACCCGACCCTGGAGCCCCCTGGCCGGCTGCAGCCACAGGGAACGGGGGTTCTGAGTTGGCAGGCCCCATTCCCGAAGCATCCACGGGCACTTCCCGAAGGGCTGACACCTGCTGCGCCTCAGCAGCCAGCCAACCTCCCTCCCTCTGGTCGGGCACTGCAAGCCACACAGCCACTTGTGTCCCCTGTGTCCCTCCCTGGAGGCCGCAGCGCGTTTTGGGTTTTGGCGCGGACGGGCCCCTCTCGGCTTCCGTAGTCCATTTGGCCCCGGAGCCTGCCAGACCCCTGGCTCTAGGAGGCTGCCCAGGGGCGCTGCCAACAGCCCCCAGGTGCTGGCTAGCCGCCTCGGCCGGCCACGGGGGGAGCACACACACCTGCGGGTGTCCCCGGGCCGCACACACGGACTGCCCCGCGCTTCCCGGCGTTGCAAATAGGTCCCCCGGGAAGCCCCGCCGGCCCTAGGGGCTTGTCGGGCGGGGCCGACGCACGGTGGGTGAGTGGGGAGGGCTGCTGCTGGCACACACCCACTCCTGAAGCCCACTGGGGCGGTCCAAGGGCGAGGAGCTCGGAGCTCGGTCAGGGCTGTCCCAGCAGAACTTTTTGAGGGTGGACGGACACGCCCGCGGGCAATCGCAATCAGGTGTTGCGGGCAGGCCCCGGGGGCAGGCCCTGCTGAGTCCCCGAGCGCCACCTGGGTTCCTGCCACCACCCTTGGGCCGGGATGAGGTGCCACCTTGTGCGTAGAAGCCCTGCACACAGGCAAGAAGCCCCCCAGGCCCGCGGCGCACCCGACCCTGGAGCCCCCTGGCCGGCTGCAGCCACAGGGAACGGGGGTTCTGAGTTGGCGGGCCCCATTCCCGAAGCATCCACGGGCACTTCCCGAAGGGCTGACACCTGCTGCGCCTCAGCAGCCAGCCAACCTCCCTCCCTCTGGTCGGGCACTGCAAGCCACACAGCCACTTGTGTCCCCTGTGTCCCTCCCTGGAGGCCGCAGCGCGTTTTGGGTTTTGGCGCGGACGGGCCCCTCTCGGCTTCCGTAGTCCATTTGGCCCCGGAGCCTGCCAGACCCCTGGCTCTAGGAGGCTGCCCAGGGGCGCTGCCAACAGCCCCCAGGTGCTGGCTAGCCGCCTCGGCCGGCCACGGGGGGAGCACACACACCTGCGGGTGTCCCCGGGCCGCACACACGAACTGCCCCGCGCTTCCCGGCGTTGCAAATAGGTCCCCCGGGAAGCCCCGCCGGCCCTAGGGGCTTGTCGGGCGGGGCCGACGCACGGTGGGTGAGTGGGGAGGGCTGCTGCTGGCACACACCCACTCCTGAAGCCCACTGGGGCGGTCCAAGGGCAAGGAGCTCGGAGCTCGGTCAGGGCTGTCCCAGCAGAACTTTTTGAGGGTGGACGGACACGCCCGCGGGCAATCAGGTGTTGCGGGCAGGCCCCGGGGGCAGGCCCTGCTGAGTCCCCGAGCGCCACCTGGGTTCCTGCCACCACCCTTGGGCCGGGATGAGGTGCCACCTTGTGCGTAGAAGCCCTGCACACAGGCAAGAAGCCCCCCAGGCCCGCGGCGCACCCGACCCTGGAGCCCCCTGGCCGGCTGCAGCCACAGGGAACGGGGGTTCTGAGTTGGCGGGCCCCATTCCCGAAGCATCCACGGGCACTTCCCGAAGGGCTGACACCTGCTGCGCCTCAGCAGCCAGCCAACCTCCCTCCCTCTGGTCGGGCACTGCAAGCCACACAGCCACTTGTGTCCCCTGTGTCCCTCCCTGGAGGCCGCAGCGCGTTTTGGGTTTTGGCGCGGACGGGCCCCTCTCGGCTTCCGTAGTCCATTTGGCCCCGGAGCCTGCCAGACCCCTGGCTCTAGGAGGCTGCCCAGGGGCGCTGCCAACAGCCCCCAGGTGCTGGCTAGCCGCCTCGGCCGGCCACGGGGGGAGCACACACACCTGCGGGTGTCCCCGGGCCGCACACACGGACTGCCCCGCGCTTCCCGGCATTGCAAATAGGTCCCCCGGGAAGCCCCGCCGGCCCTAGGGGCTTGTCGGGCGGGGCCGACGCACGGTGGGTGAGTGGGGAGGGCTGCTGCTGGCACACACCCACTCCTGAAGCCCACTGGGGCGGTCCAAGGGTGAGGAGCTCGGAGCTCGGTCAGGGCTGTCCCAGCAGAACTTTTTGAGGGTGGACGGACACGCCCGCGGGCAATCAGGTGTTGCGGGCAGGCCCCGGGGGCAGGCCCTGCTGAGTCCCCGAGCGCCACCTGGGTTCCTGCCACCACCCTTGGGCTGGGATGAGGTGCCACCTTGTGCGTAGAAGCCCTGCACACAGGCAAGAAGCCCCCCAGGCCCGCGGCGCACCCGACCCTGGAGCCCCCTGGCCGGCTGCAGCCACAGGGAACGGGGGTTCTGAGTTGGCGGGCCCCATTCCCGAAGCATCCACGGGCACTTCCCGAAGGGCTGACACCTGCTGCGCCTCAGCAGCCAGCCAACCTCCCTCCCTCTGGTCGGGCACTGCAAGCCACACAGCCACTTGTGTCCCCTGTGTCCCTCCCTGGAGGCCGCAGCGCGTTTTGGGTTTTGGCGCGGACGGGCCCCTCTCGGCTTCCGTAGTCCATTTGGCCCCGGAGCCTGCCAGACCCCTGGCTCTAGGAGGCTGCCCAGGGGCGCTGCCAACAGCCCCCAGGTGCTGGCTAGCCGCCTCGGCCGGCCACGGGGGGAGCACACACACCTGCGGGTGTCCCCGGGCCGCACACACGAACTGCCCCGCGCTTCCCGGCGTTGCAAATAGGTCCCCCGGGAAGCCCCGCCGGCCCTAGGGGCTTGTCGGGCGGGGCCGACGCACGGTGGGTGAGTGGGGAGGGCTGCTGCTGGCACACACCCACTCCTGAAGCCCACTGGGGCGGTCCAAGGGCGAGGAGCTCGGAGCTCGGTCAGGGCTGTCCCAGCAGAACTTTTTGAGGGTGGACGGACACGCCCGCGGGCAATCAGGTGTTGCGGGCAGGCCCCGGGGGCAGGCCCTGCTGAGTCCCCGAGCGCCACCTGGGTTCCTGCCACCACCCTTGGGCCGGGATGAGGTGCCACCTTGTGCGTAGAAGCCCTGCACACAGGCAAGAAGCCCCCCAGGCCCGCGGCGCACCCGACCCTGGAGCCCCCTGGCCGGCTGCAGCCACAGGGAACGGGGGTTCTGAGTTGGCGGGCCCCATTCCCGAAGCATCCACGGGCACTTCCCGAAGGGCTGACACCTGCTGCGCCTCAGCAGCCAGCCAACCTCCCTCCCTCTGGTCGGGCACTGCAAGCCACACAGCCACTTGTGTCCCCTGTGTCCCTCCCTGGAGGCCGCAGCGCGTTTTGGGTTTTGGCGCGGACGGGCCCCTCTCGGCTTCCGTAGTCCATTTGGCCCCGGAGCCTGCCAGACCCCTGGCTCTAGGAGGCTGCCCAGGGGCGCTGCCAACAGCCCCCAGGTGCTGGCTAGCCGCCTCGGCCGGCCACGGGGGGAGCACACACACCTGCGGGTGTCCCCGGGCCGCACACACGAACTGCCCCGCGCTTCCCGGCGTTGCAAATAGGCCCCCCGGGAAGCCCCGCCCGCCCTAGGGGTTTGTCGGGTGGGGCCGACGCACGGTGGGTGAGTGGGGAGGGCTGCTGCTGGCACACACCCACTCCTGAAGCCCACTGGGGCGGTCCAAGGGCGAGGAGCTCGGAGCTCGGTCAGGGCTGTCCCAGCAGAACTTTTTGAGGGTGGACGGACACGCCCGCGGGCAATCAGGTGTTGCGGGCAGGCCCCGGGGGCAGGCCCTGCTGAGTCCCCGAGCGCCACCTGGGTTCCTGCCACCACCCTTGGGCCGGGATGAGGTGCCACCTTGTGCGTAGAAGCCCTGCACACAGGCAAGAAGCCCCCCAGGCCCGCGGCGCACCCGACCCTGGAGCCCCCTGGCCGGCTGCAGCCACAGGGAACGGGGGTTCTGAGTTGGCGGGCCCCATTCCCGAAGCATCCACGGGCACTTCCCGAAGGGCTGACACCTGCTGCGCCTCAGCAGCCAGCCAACCTCCCTCCCTCTGGTCGGGCACTGCAAGCCACACAGCCACTTGTGTCCCCTGTGTCCCTCCCTGGAGGCCGCAGCGCGTTTTGGGTTTTGGCGCGGACGGGCCCCTCTCGGCTTCCGTAATCCATTTGGCCCCGGAGCCTGCCAGACCCCTGGCTCTAGGAGGCTGCCCAGGGGCGCTGCCAACAGCCCCCAGGTGCTGGCTAGCCGCCTCGGCCGGCCACGGGGGGAGCACACACACCTGCGGGTGTCCCCGGGCCGCACACACGAACTGCCCCGCGCTTCCCGGCGTTGCAAATAGGCCCACCGGGAAGCCCCGCCCGCCCTAGGGGTTTGTCGGGTGGGGCCGACGCACGGTGGGTGAGTGGGGAGGGCTGCTGCTGGCACACACCCACTCCTGAAGCCCACTGGGGCGGTCCAAGGGCGAGGAGCTCGGAGCTCGGTCAGGGCTGTCCCAGCAGAACTTTTTGAGGGTGGACGGACACGCCCGCGGGCAATCAGGTGTTGCGGGCAGGCCCCGGGGGCAGGCCCTGCTGAGTCCCCGAGCGCCACCTGGGTTCCTGCCACCACCCTTGGGCCGGGATGAGGTGCCACCTTGTGCGTAGAAGCCCTGCACACAGGCAAGAAGCCCCCCAGGCCCGCGGCGCACCCGACCCTGGAGCCCCCTGGCCGGCTGCAGCCACAGGGAACGGGGTTTCTGAGTTGGCGGGCCCCATTCCCGAAGCATCCACGGGCACTTCCCGAAGGGCTGACACCTGCTGCGCCTCAGCAGCCAGCCAACCTCCCTCCCTCTGGTCGGGCACTGCAAGCCACACAGCCACTTGTGTCCCCTGTGTCCCTCCCTGGAGGCCGCAGCGCGTTTTGGGTTTTGGCGCGGACGGGCCCCTCTCGGCTTCCGTAGTCCATTTGGCCCCGGAGCCTGCCAGACCCCTGGCTCTAGGAGGCTGCCCAGGGGCGCTGCCAACAGCCCCCAGGTGCTGGCTAGCCGCCTCGGCCGGCCACGGGGGGAGCACACACACCTGCGGGTGTCCCCGGGCCGCACACACGAACTGCCCCGCGCTTCCCGGCGTTGCAAATAGGTCCCCCGGGAAGCCCCGCCGGCCCTAGGGGCTTGTCGGGCGGGGCCGACGCACGGTGGGTGAGTGGGGAGGGCTGCTGCTGGCACACACCCACTCCTGAAGCCCACTGGGGCGGTCCAAGGGCGAGGAGCTCGGAGCTCGGTCAGGGCTGTCCCAGCAGAACTTTTTGAGGGTGGACGGACACGCCCGCGGGCAATCAGGTGTTGCGGGCAGGCCCCGGGGGCAGGCCCTGCTGAGTCCCCGAGCGCCACCTGGGTTCCTGCCACCACCCTTGGGCCGGGATGAGGTGCCACCTTGTGCGTAGAAGCCCTGCACACAGGCAAGAAGCCCCCCAGGCCCGCGGCGCACCCGACCCTGGAGCCCCCTGGCCGGCTGCAGCCACAGGGAACGGGGGTTCTGAGTTGGCAGGCCCCATTCCCGAAGCATCCACGGGCACTTCCCGAAGGGCTGACACCTGCTGCGCCTCAGCAGCCAGCCAACCTCCCTCCCTCTGGTCGGGCACTGCAAGCCACACAGCCACTTGTGTCCCCTGTGTCCCTCCCTGGAGGCCGCAGCGCGTTTTGGGTTTTGGCGCGGACGGGCCCCTCTCGGCTTCCGTAGTCCATTTGGCCCCGGAGCCTGCCAGACCCCTGGCTCTAGGAGGCTGCCCAGGGGCGCTGCCAACAGCCCCCAGGTGCTGGCTAGCCGCCTCGGCCGGCCACGGGGGGAGCACACACACCTGCGGGTGTCCCCGGGCCGCACACACGAACTGCCCCGCGCTTCCCGGCGTTGCAAATAGGCCCCGCGGGAAGCCCCTCCCGCCCTAGGGGCTTGTCGGGCGGGGCCGACGCACGGTGGGTGAGTGGGGAGGGCTGCTGCTGGCACACACCCACTCCTGAAGCCCACTGGGGCGGTCCAAGGGCGAGGAGCTCGGAGCTCGGTCAGGGCTGTCCCAGCAGAACTTTTTGAGGGTGGACGGACACGCCCGCGGGCAATCAGGTGTTGCGGGCAGGCCCCGGGGGCAGGCCCTGCTGAGTCCCCGAGCGCCACCTGGGTTCCTGCCACCACCCTTGGGCCGGGATGAGGTGCCACCTTGTGCGTAGAAGCCCTGCACACAGGCAAGAAGCCCCCCAGGCCCGCGGCGCACCCGACCCTGGAGCCCCCTGGCCGGCTGCAGCCACAGGGAACGGGGGTTCTGAGTTGGCGGGCCCCATTCCCGAAGCATCCACGGGCACTTCCCGAAGGGCTGACACCTGCTGCGCCTCAGCAGCCAGCCAACCTCCCTCCCTCTGGTCGGGCACTGCAAGCCACACAGCCACTTGTGTCCCCTGTGTCCCTCCCTGGAGGCCGCAGCGCGTTTTGGGTTTTGGCGCGGACGGGCCCCTCTCGGCTTCCGTAGTCCATTTGGCCCCGGAGCCTGCCAGACCCCTGGCTCTAGGAGGCTGCCCAGGGGCGCTGCCAACAGCCCCCAGGTGCTGGCTAGCCGCCTCGGCCGGCCACGGGGGGAGCACACACACCTGTGGGTGTCCCCGGGCCGCACACACGAACTGCCCCGCGCTTCCCGGCATTGCAAATAGGTCCCCCGGGAAGCCCCGCCGGCCCTAGGGGCTTGTCGGGCGGGGCCGACGCACGGTGGGTGAGTGGGGAGGGCTGCTGCTGGCACACACCCACTCCTGAAGCCCACTGGGGCGGTCCAAGGGCGAGGAGCTCGGAGCTCGGTCAGGGCTGTCCCAGCAGAACTTTTTGAGGGTGGACGGACACGCCCGCGGGCAATCAGGTGTTGCGGGCAGGCCCCGGGGGCAGGCCCTGCTGAGTCCCCGAGCGCCACCTGGGTTCCTGCCACCACCCTTGGGCCGGGATGAGGTGCCACCTTGTGCGTAGAAGCCCTGCACACAGGCAAGAAGCCCCCCAGGCCCGCGGCGCACCCGACCCTGGAGCCCCCTGGCCGGCTGCAGCCACAGGGAACGGGGTTTCTGAGTTGGCGGGCCCCATTCCCGAAGCATCCACGGGCACTTCCCGAAGGGCTGACACCTGCTGCGCCTCAGCAGCCAGCCAACCTCCCTCCCTCTGGTCGGGCACTGCAAGCCACACAGCCACTTGTGTCCCCTGTGTCCCTCCCTGGAGGCCGCAGCGCGTTTTGGGTTTTGGCGCGGACGGGCCCCTCTCGGCTTCCGTAATCCATTTGGCCCCGGAGCCTGCCAGACCCCTGGCTCTAGGAGGCTGCCCAGGGGCGCTGCCAACAGCCCCCAGGTGCAGGCTAGCCGCCTCGGCCGGCCACGGGGGGAGCACACACACCTGCGGGTGTCCCCGGGCCGCACACACGAACTGCCCCGCGCTTCCCGGCGTTGCAAATAGGTCCCCCGGGAAGCCCCGCCCGCCCTAGGGGCTTGTCGGGCGGGGCCGACGCACGGTGGGTGAGTGGGGAGGGCTGCTGCTGGCACACACCCACTCCTGAAGCCCACTGGGGCGGTCCAAGGGCGAGGAGCTCGGAGCTCGGTCAGGGCTGTCCCAGCAGAACTTTTTGAGGGTGGACGGACACGCCCGCGGGCAATCAGGTGTTGCGGGCAGGCCCCGGGGGCAGGCCCTGCTGAGTCCCCGAGCGCCACCTGGGTTCCTGCCACCACCCTTGGGCCGGGATGAGGTGCCACCTTGTGCGTAGAAGCCCTGCACACAGGCAAGAAGCCCCCCAGGCCCGCGGCGCACCCGACCCTGGAGCCCCCTGGCCGGCTGCAGCCACAGGGAACGGGGGTTCTGAGTTGGCAGGCCCCATTCCCGAAGCATCCACGGGCACTTCCCGAAGGGCTGACACCTGCTGCGCCTCAGCAGCCAGCCAACCTCCCTCCCTCTGGTCGGGCACTGCAAGCCACACAGCCACTTGTGTCCCCTGTGTCCCTCCCTGGAGGCCGCAGCGCGTTTTGGGTTTTGGCGCGGACGGGCCCCTCTCGGCTTCCGTAGTCCATTTGGCCCCGGAGCCTGCCAGACCCCTGGCTCTAGGAGGCTGCCCAGGGGCGCTGCCAACAGCCCCCAGGTGCTGGCTAGCCGCCTCGGCCGGCCACAGGGGGAGCACACACACCTGCGGGTGTCCCCGGGCCTCACACACGAACTGCCCCGCGCTTCCCGGCGTTGCAAATAGGTCCCCCGGGAAGCCCCGCCGGCCCTAGGGGCTTGTCGGGCGGGGCCGACGCACGGTGGGTGAGTGGGGAGGGCTGCTGCTGGCACACACCCACTCCTGAAGCCCACTGGGGCGGTCCAAGGGCGAGGAGCTCGGAGCTCGGTCAGGGCTGTCCCAGCAGAACTTTTTGAGGGTGGACGGACACGCCCGCGGGCAATCAGGTGTTGCGGGCAGGCCCCGGGGGCAGGCCCTGCTGAGTCCCCGAGCGCCACCTGGGTTCCTGCCACCACCCTTGGGCCGGGATGAGGTGCCACCTTGTGCGTAGAAGCCCTGCACACAGGCAAGAAGCCCCCCAGGCCCGCGGCGCACCCGACCCTGGAGCCCCCTGGCCGGCTGCAGCCACAGGGAACGGGGGTTCTGAGTTGGCGGGCCCCATTCCCGAAGCATCCACGGGCACTTCCCGAAGGGCTGACACCTGCTGCGCCTCAGCAGCCAGCCAACCTCCCTCCCTCTGGTCGGGCACTGCAAGCCACACAGCCACTTGTGTCCCCTGTGTCCCTCCCTGGAGGCCGCAGCGCGTTTTGGGTTTTGGCGCGGACGGGCCCCTCTCGGCTTCCGTAGTCCATTTGGCCCCGGAGCCTGCCAGACCCCTGGCTCTAGGAGGCTGCCCAGGGGCGCTGCCAACAGCCCCCAGGTGCTGGCTAGCCGCCTCGGCCGGCCACGGGGGGAGCACACACACCTGCGGGTGTCCCCGGGCCGCACACACGAACTGCCCCGCGCTTCCCGGCGTTGCAAATAGGTCCCCCGGGAAGCCCCGCCGGCCCTAGGGGCTTGTCGGGCGGGGCCGACGCACGGTGGGTGAGTGGGGAGGGCTGCTGCTGGCACACACCCACTCCTGAAGCCCACTGGGGCGGTCCAAGGGCGAGGAGCTCGGAGCTCGGTCAGGGCTGTCCCAGCAGAACTTTTTGAGGGTGGACGGACACGCCCGCGGGCAATCAGGTGTTGCGGGCAGGCCCCGGGGGCAGGCCCTGCTGAGTCCCCGAGCGCCACCTGGGTTCCTGCCACCACCCTTGGGCCGGGATGAGGTGCCACCTTGTGCGTAGAAGCCCTGCACACAGGCAAGAAGCCCCCCAGGCCCGCGGCGCACCCGACCCTGGAGCCCCCTGGCCGGCTGCAGCCACAGGGAACGGGGGTTCTGAGTTGGCAGGCCCCATTCCCGAAGCATCCACGGGCACTTCCCGAAGGGCTGACACCTGCTGCGCCTCAGCAGCCAGCCAACCTCCCTCCCTCTGGTCGGGCACTGCAAGCCACACAGCCACTTGTGTCCCCTGTGTCCCTCCCTGGAGGCCGCAGCGCGTTTTGGGTTTTGGCGCGGACGGGCCCCTCTCGGCTTCCGTAGTCCATTTGGCCCCGGAGCCTGCCAGACCCCTGGCTCTAGGAGGCTGCCCAGGGGCGCTGCCAACAGCCCCCAGGTGCTGGCTAGCCGCCTCGGCCGGCCACGGGGGGAGCACACACACCTGCGGGTGTCCCCGGGCCGCACACACGAACTGCCCCGCGCTTCCCGGCGTTGCAAATAGGTCCCCCGGGAAGCCCCGCCGGCCCTAGGGGCTTGTCGGGCGGGGCCGACGCACGGTGGGTGAGTGGGGAGGGCTGCTGCTGGCACACACCCACTCCTGAAGCCCACTGGGGCGGTCCAAGGGCGAGGAGCTCGGAGCTCGGTCAGGGCTGTCCCAGCAGAACTTTTTGAGGGTGGACGGACACGCCCGCGGGCAATCAGGTGTTGCGGGCAGGCCCCGGGGGCAGGCCCTGCTGAGTCCCCGAGCGCCACCTGGGTTCCTGCCACCACCCTTGGGCCGGGATGAGGTGCCACCTTGTGCGTAGAAGCCCTGCACACAGGCAAGAAGCCCCCCAGGCCCGCGGCGCACCCGACCCTGGAGCCCCCTGGCCGGCTGCAGCCACAGGGAACGGGGGTTCTGAGTTGGCGGGCCCCATTCCCGAAGCATCCACGGGCACTTCCCGAAGGGCTGACACCTGCTGCGCCTCAGCAGCCAGCCAACCTCCCTCCCTCTGGTCGGGCACTGCAAGCCACACAGCCACTTGTGTCCCCTGTGTCCCTCCCTGGAGGCCGCAGCGCGTTTTGGGTTTTGGCGCGGACGGGCCCCTCTCGGCTTCCGTAGTCCATTTGGCCCCGGAGCCTGCCAGACCCCTGGCTCTAGGAGGCTGCCCAGGGGCGCTGCCAACAGCCCCCAGGTGCTGGCTAGCCGCCTCGGCCGGCCACGGGGGGAGCACACACACCTGCGGGTGTCCCCGGGCCTCACACACGAACTGCCCCGCGCTTCCCGGCGTTGCAAATAGGTCCCCCGGGAAGCCCCGCCGGCCCTAGGGGCTTGTCGGGCGGGGCCGACGCACGGTGGGTGAGTGGGGAGGGCTGCTGCTGGCACACACCCACTCCTGAAGCCCACTGGGGCGGTCCAAGGGCGAGGAGCTCGGAGCTCGGTCAGGGCTGTCCCAGCAGAACTTTTTGAGGGTGGACGGACACGCCCGCGGGCAATCAGGTGTTGCGGGCAGGCCCCGGGGGCAGGCCCTGCTGAGTCCCCGAGCGCCACCTGGGTTCCTGCCACCACCCTTGGGCCGGGATGAGGTGCCACCTTGTGCGTAGAAGCCCTGCACACAGGCAAGAAGCCCCCCAGGCCCGCGGCGCACCCGACCCTGGAGCCCCCTGGCCGGATGCAGCCACAGGGAACGGGGGTTCTGAGTTGGCAGGCCCCATTCCCGAAGCATCCACGGGCACTTCCCGAAGGGCTGACACCTGCTGCGCCTCAGCAGCCAGCCAACCTCCCTCCCTCTGGTCGGGCACTGCAAGCCACACAGCCACTTGTGTCCCCTGTGTCCCTCCCTGGAGGCCGCAGCGCGTTTTGGGTTTTGGCGCGGACGGGCCCCTCTCGGCTTCCGTAGTCCATTTGGCCCCGGAGCCTGCCAGACCCCTGGCTCTAGGAGGCTGCCCAGGGGCGCTGCCAACAGCCCCCAGGTGCTGGCTAGCCGCCTCGGCCGGCCACGGGGGGAGCACACACACCTGCGGGTGTCCCCGGGCCGCACACACGAACTGCCCCGCGCTTCCCGGCGTTGCAAATAGGTCCCCCGGGAAGCCCCGCCGGCCCTAGGGGCTTGTCGGGCGGGGCCGACGCACGGTGGGTGAGTGGGGAGGGCTGCTGCTGGCACACACCCACTCCTGAAGCCCACTGGGGCGGTCCAAGGGCGATGAGCTCGGAGCTCGGTCAGGGCTGTCCCAGCAGAACTTTTTGAGGGTGGACGGACACGCCCGCGGGCAATCAGGTGTTGCGGGCAGGCCCCGGGGGCAGGCCCTGCTGAGTCCCCGAGCGCCACCTGGGTTCCTGCCACCACCCTTGGGCCGGGATGAGGTGCCACCTTGTGCGTAGAAGCCCTGCACACAGGCAAGAAGCCCCCCAGGCCCGCGGCGCACCCGACCCTGGAGCCCCCTGGCCGGATGCAGCCACAGGGAACGGGGGTTCTGAGTTGGCAGGCCCCATTCCCGAAGCATCCACGGGCACTTCCCGAAGGGCTGACACCTGCTGCGCCTCAGCAGCCAGCCAACCTCCCTCCCTCTGGTCGGGCACTGCAAGCCACACAGCCACTTGTGTCCCCTGTGTCCCTCCCTGGAGGCCGCAGCGCGTTTTGGGTTTTGGCGCGGACGGGCCCCTCTCGGCTTCCGTAGTCCATTTGGCCCCGGAGCCTGCCAGACCCCTGGCTCTAGGAGGCTGCCCAGGGGCGCTGCCAACAGCCCCCAGGTGCTGGCTAGCCGCCTCGGCCGGCCACGGGGGGAGCACACACACCTGCGGGTGTCCCCGGGCCGCACACACGGACTGCCCCGCGCTTCCCGGCGTTGCAAATAGGTCCCCCGGGAAGCCCCGCCGGCCCTAGGGGCTTGTCGGGCGGGGCCGACGCACGGTGGGTGAGTGGGGAGGGCTGCTGCTGGCACACACCCACTCCTGAAGCCCACTGGGGCGGTCCAAGGGCGAGGAGCTCGGAGCTCGGTCAGGGCTGTCCCAGCAGAACTTTTTGAGGGTGGACGGACACGCCCGCGGGCAATCAGGTGTTGCGGGCAGGCCCCGGGGGCAGGCCCTGCTGAGTCCCCGAGCGCCACCTGGGTTCCTGCCACCACCCTTGGGCCGGGATGAGGTGCCACCTTGTGCGTAGAAGCCCTGCACACAGGCAAGAAGCCCCCCAGGCCCGCGGCGCACCCGACCCTGGAGCCCCCTGGCCGGCTGCAGCCACAGGGAACGGGGGTTCTGAGTTGGCGGGCCCCATTCCCGAAGCATCCACGGGCACTTCCCGAAGGGCTGACACCTGCTGCGCCTCAGCAGCCAGCCAACCTCCCTCCCTCTGGTCGGGCACTGCAAGCCACACAGCCACTTGTGTCCCCTGTGTCCCTCCCTGGAGGCCGCAGCGCGTTTTGGGTTTTGGCGCGGACGGGCCCCTCTCGGCTTCCGTAGTCCATTTGGCCCCGGAGCCTGCCAGACCCCTGGCTCTAGGAGGCTGCCCAGGGGCGCTGCCAACAGCCCCCAGGTGCTGGCTAGCCGCCTCGGCCGGCCACGGGGGGAGCACACACACCTGCGGGTGTCCCCGGGCCGCACACACGAACTGCCCCGCGCTTCCCGGCGTTGCAAATAGGTCCCCCGGGAAGCCCCGCCGGCCCTAGGGGCTTGTCGGGCGGGGCCGACGCACGGTGGGTGAGTGGGGAGGGCTGCTGCTGGCACACACCCACTCCTGAAGCCCACTGGGGCGGTCCAAGGGCGAGGAGCTCGGAGCTCGGTCAGGGCTGTCCCAGCAGAACTTTTTGAGGGTGGACGGACACGCCCGCGGGCAATCAGGTGTTGCGGGCAGGCCCCGGGGGCAGGCCCTGCTGAGTCCCCGAGCGCCACCTGGGTTCCTGCCACCACCCTTGGGCCGGGATGAGGTGCCACCTTGTGCGTAGAAGCCCTGCACACAGGCAAGAAGCCCCCCAGGCCCGCGGCGCACCCGACCCTGGAGCCCCCTGGCCGGCTGCAGCCACAGGGAACGGGGGTTCTGAGTTGGCGGGCCCCATTCCCGAAGCATCCACGGGCACTTCCCGAAGGGCTGACACCTGCTGCGCCTCAGCAGCCAGCCAACCTCCCTCCCTCTGGTCGGGCACTGCAAGCCACACAGCCACTTGTGTCCCCTGTGTCCCTCCCTGGAGGCCGCAGCGCGTTTTGGGTTTTGGCGCGGACGGGCCCCTCTCGGCTTCCGTAATCCATTTGGCCCCGGAGCCTGCCAGACCCCTGGCTCTAGGAGGCTGCCCAGGGGCGCTGCCAACAGCCCCCAGGTGCTGGCTAGCCGCCTCGGCCGGCCACGGGGGGAGCACACACACCTGCGGGTGTCCCCGGGCCGCACACACGAACTGCCCCGCGCTTCCCGGCGTTGCAAATAGGTCCCCCGGGAAGCCCCGCCGGCCCTAGGGGCTTGTCGGGCGGGGCCGACGCACGGTGGGTGAGTGGGGAGGGCTGCTGCTGGCACACACCCACTCCTGAAGCCCACTGGGGCGGTCCAAGGGCGAGGAGCTCGGAGCTCGGTCAGGGCTGTCCCAGCAGAACTTTTTGAGGGTGGACGGACACGCCCGCGGGCAATCAGGTGTTGCGGGCAGGCCCCGGGGGCAGGCCCTGCTGAGTCCCCGAGCGCCACCTGGGTTCCTGCCACCACCCTTGGGCCGGGATGAGGTGCCACCTTGTGCGTAGAAGCCCTGCACACAGGCAAGAAGCCCCCCAGGCCCGCGGCGCACCCGACCCTGGAGCCCCCTGGCCGGCTGCAGCCACAGGGAACGGGGGTTCTGAGTTGGCAGGCCCCATTCCCGAAGCATCCACGGGCACTTCCCGAAGGGCTGACACCTGCTGCGCCTCAGCAGCCAGCCAACCTCCCTCCCTCTGGTCGGGCACTGCAAGCCACACAGCCACTTGTGTCCCCTGTGTCCCTCCCTGGAGGCCGCAGCGCGTTTTGGGTTTTGGCGCGGACGGGCCCCTCTCGGCTTCCGTAGTCCATTTGGCCCCGGAGCCTGCCAGACCCCTGGCTCTAGGAGGCTGCCCAGGGGCGCTGCCAACAGCCCCCAGGTGCTGGCTAGCCGCCTCGGCCGGCCACGGGGGGAGCACACACACCTGCGGGTGTCCCCGGGCCGCACACACGAACTGCCCCGCGCTTCCCGGCATTGCAAATAGGTCCCCCGGGAAGCCCCGCCGGCCCTAGGGGCTTGTCGGGCGGGGCCGACGCACGGTGGGTGAGTGGGGAGGGCTGCTGCTGGCACACACCCACTCCTGAAGCCCACTGGGGCGGTCCAAGGGCGAGGAGCTCGGAGCTCGGTCAGGGCTGTCCCAGCAGAACTTTTTGAGGGTGGACGGACACGCCCGCGGGCAATCAGGTGTTGCGGGCAGGCCCCGGGGGCAGGCCCTGCTGAGTCCCCGAGCGCCACCTGGGTTCCTGCCACCACCCTTGGGCCGGGATGAGGTGCCACCTTGTGCGTAGAAGCCCTGCACACAGGCAAGAAGCCCCCCAGGCCCGCGGCGCACCCGACCCTGGAGCCCCCTGGCCGGCTGCAGCCACAGGGAACGGGGGTTCTGAGTTGGCGGGCCCCATTCCCGAAGCATCCACGGGCACTTCCCGAAGGGCTGACACCTGCTGCGCCTCAGCAGCCAGCCAACCTCCCTCCCTCTGGTCGGGCACTGCAAGCCACACAGCCACTTGTGTCCCCTGTGTCCCTCCCTGGAGGCCGCAGCGCGTTTTGGGTTTTGGCGCGGACGGGCCCCTCTCGGCTTCCGTAGTCCATTTGGCCCCGGAGCCTGCCAGACCCCTGGCTCTAGGAGGCTGCCCAGGGGCGCTGCCAACAGCCCCCAGGTGCTGGCTAGCCGCCTCGGCCGGCCACGGGGGGAGCACACACACCTGCGGGTGTCCCCGGGCCGCACACACGAACTGCCCCGCGCTTCCCGGCGTTGCAAATAGGTCCCCCGGGAAGCCCCGCCGGCCCTAGGGGCTTGTCGGGCGGGGCCGACGCACGGTGGGTGAGTGGGGAGGGCTGCTGCTGGCACACACCCACTCCTGAAGCCCACTGGGGCGGTCAAAGGGCGATGAGCTCGGAGCTTGGTCAGGGCTGTCCCAGCAGAACTTTTTGAGGGTGGACGGACACGCCCGTGGGCAATCAGGTGTTGCGGGCAGGCCCCGGGGGCAGGCCCTGCTGAGTCCCCGAGCGCCACCTGGGTTCCTGCCACCACCCTTGGGCCGGGATGAGGTGCCACCTTGTGCGTAGAAGCCCTGCACACAGGCAAGAAGCCCCCCAGGCCCGCGGCGCACCCGACCCTGGAGCCCCCTGGCCGGATGCAGCCACAGGGAACGGGGGTTCTGAGTTGGCAGGCCCCATTCCCGAAGCATCCACGGGCACTTCCCGAAGGGCTGACACCTGCTGCGCCTCAGCAGCCAGCCAACCTCCCTCCCTCTGGTCGGGCACTGCAAGCCACACAGCCACTTGTGTCCCCTGTGTCCCTCCCTGGAGGCCGCAGCGCGTTTTGGGTTTTGGCGCGGACGGGCCCCTCTCGGCTTCCGTAGTCCATTTGGCCCCGGAGCCTGCCAGACCCCTGGCTCTAGGAGGCTGCCCAGGGGCGCTGCCAACAGCCCCCAGGTGCTGGCTAGCCGCCTCGGCCGGCCACGGGGGGAGCACACACACCTGCGGGTGTCCCCGGGCCGCACACACGGACTGCCCCGCGCTTCCCGGCGTTGCAAATAGGTCCCCCGGGAAGCCCCGCCGGCCCTAGGGGCTTGTCGGGCGGGGCCGACGCACGGTGGGTGAGTGGGGAGGGCTGCTGCTGGCACACACCCACTCCTGAAGCCCACTGGGGCGGTCCAAGGGCGAGGAGCTCGGAGCTCGGTCAGGGCTGTCCCAGCAGAACTTTTTGAGGGTGGACGGACACGCCCGCGGGCAATCAGGTGTTGCGGGCAGGCCCCGGGGGCAGGCCCTGCTGAGTCCCCGAGCGCCACCTGGGTTCCTGCCACCACCCTTGGGCCGGGATGAGGTGCCACCTTGTGCGTAGAAGCCCTGCACACAGGCAAGAAGCCCCCCAGGCCCGCGGCGCACCCGACCCTGGAGCCCCCTGGCCGGCTGCAGCCACAGGGAACGGGGGTTCTGAGTTGGCGGGCCCCATTCCCGAAGCATCCACGGGCACTTCCCGAAGGGCTGACACCTGCTGCGCCTCAGCAGCCAGCCAACCTCCCTCCCTCTGGTCGGGCACTGCAAGCCACACAGCCACTTGTGTCCCCTGTGTCCCTCCCTGGAGGCCGCAGCGCGTTTTGGGTTTTGGCGCGGACGGGCCCCTCTCGGCTTCCGTAGTCCATTTGGCCCCGGAGCCTGCCAGACCCCTGGCTCTAGGAGGCTGCCCAGGGGCGCTGCCAACAGCCCCCAGGTGCTGGCTAGCCGCCTCGGCCGGCCACGGGGGGAGCACACACACCTGCGGGTGTCCCCGGGCCGCACACACGAACTGCCCCGCGCTTCCCGGCGTTGCAAATAGGTCCCCCGGGAAGCCCCGCCGGCCCTAGGGGCTTGTCGGGCGGGGCCGACGCACGGTGGGTGAGTGGGGAGGGCTGCTGCTGGCACACACCCACTCCTGAAGCCCACTGGGGCGGTCCAAGGGCGAGGAGCTCGGAGCTCGGTCAGGGCTGTCCCAGCAGAACTTTTTGAGGGTGGACGGACACGCCCGCGGGCAATCAGGTGTTGCGGGCAGGCCCCGGGGGCAGGCCCTGCTGAGTCCCCGAGCGCCACCTGGGTTCCTGCCACCACCCTTGGGCCGGGATGAGGTGCCACCTTGTGCGTAGAAGCCCTGCACACAGGCAAGAAGCCCCCCAGGCCCGCGGCGCACCCGACCCTGGAGCCCCCTGGCCGGCTGCAGCCACAGGGAACGGGGGTTCTGAGTTGGCGGGCCCCATTCCCGAAGCATCCACGGGCACTTCCCGAAGGGCTGACACCTGCTGCGCCTCAGCAGCCAGCCAACCTCCCTCCCTCTGGTCGGGCACTGCAAGCCACACAGCCACTTGTGTCCCCTGTGTCCCTCCCTGGAGGCCGCAGCGCGTTTTGGGTTTTGGCGCGGACGGGCCCCTCTCGGCTTCCGTAGTCCATTTGGCCCCGGAGCCTGCCAGACCCCTGGCTCTAGGAGGCTGCCCAGGGGCGCTGCCAACAGCCCCCAGGTGCTGGCTAGCCGCCTCGGCCGGCCACGGGGGGAGCACACACACCTGCGGGTGTCCCCGGGCCGCACACACGAACTGCCCCGCGCTTCCCGGCGTTGCAAATAGGTCCCCCGGGAAGCCCCGCCGGCCCTAGGGGCTTGTCGGGCGGGGCCGACGCACGGTGGGTGAGTGGGGAGGGCTGCTGCTGGCACACACCCACTCCTGAAGCCCACTGGGGCGGTCCAAGGGCGAGGAGCTCGGAGCTCGGTCAGGGCTGTCCCAGCAGAACTTTTTGAGGGTGGACGGACACGCCCGCGGGCAATCAGGTGTTGCGGGCAGGCCCCGGGGGCAGGCCCTGCTGAGTCCCCGAGCGCCACCTGGGTTCCTGCCACCACCCTTGGGCCGGGATGAGGTGCCACCTTGTGCGTAGAAGCCCTGCACACAGGCAAGAAGCCCCCCAGGCCCGCGGCGCACCCGACCCTGGAGCCCCCTGGCCGGCTGCAGCCACAGGGAACGGGGGTTCTGAGTTGGCGGGCCCCATTCCCGAAGCATCCACGGGCACTTCCCGAAGGGCTGACACCTGCTGCGCCTCAGCAGCCAGCCAACCTCCCTCCCTCTGGTCGGGCACTGCAAGCCACACAGCCACTTGTGTCCCCTGTGTCCCTCCCTGGAGGCCGCAGCGCGTTTTGGGTTTTGGCGCGGACGGGCCCCTCTCGGCTTCCGTAATCCATTTGGCCCCGGAGCCTGCCAGACCCCTGGCTCTAGGAGGCTGCCCAGGGGCGCTGCCAACAGCCCCCAGGTGCTGGCTAGCCGCCTCGGCCGGCCACGGGGGGAGCACACACACCTGCGGGTGTCCCCGGGCCTCACACACGAACTGCCCCGCGCTTCCCGGCGTTGCAAATAGGTCCCCCGGGAAGCCCCGCCGGCCCTAGGGGCTTGTCGGGCGGGGCCGACGCACGGTGGGTGAGTGGGGAGGGCTGCTGCTGGCACACACCCACTCCTGAAGCCCACTGGGGCGGTCCAAGGGCGAGGAGCTCGGAGCTCGGTCAGGGCTGTCCCAGCAGAACTTTTTGAGGGTGGACGGACACGCCCGCGGGCAATCAGGTGTTGCGGGCAGGCCCCGGGGGCAGGCCCTGCTGAGTCCCCGAGCGCCACCTGGGTTCCTGCCACCACCCTTGGGCCGGGATGAGGTGCCACCTTGTGCGTAGAAGCCCTGCACACAGGCAAGAAGCCCCCCAGGCCCGCGGCGCACCCGACCCTGGAGCCCCCTGGCCGGATGCAGCCACAGGGAACGGGGGTTCTGAGTTGGCAGGCCCCATTCCCGAAGCATCCACGGGCACTTCCCGAAGGGCTGACACCTGCTGCGCCTCAGCAGCCAGCCAACCTCCCTCCCTCTGGTCGGGCACTGCAAGCCACACAGCCACTTGTGTCCCCTGTGTCCCTCCCTGGAGGCCGCAGCGCGTTTTGGGTTTTGGCGCGGACGGGCCCCTCTCGGCTTCCGTAGTCCATTTGGCCCCGGAGCCTGCCAGACCCCTGGCTCTAGGAGGCTGCCCAGGGGCGCTGCCAACAGCCCCCAGGTGCTGGCTAGCCGCCTCGGCCGGCCACGGGGGGAGCACACACACCTGCGGGTGTCCCCGGGCCGCACACACGAACTGCCCCGCGCTTCCCGGCGTTGCAAATAGGTCCCCCGGGAAGCCCCGCCGGCCCTAGGGGCTTGTCGGGCGGGGCCGACGCACGGTGGGTGAGTGGGGAGGGCTGCTGCTGGCACACACCCACTCCTGAAGCCCACTGGGGCGGTCCAAGGGCGAGGAGCTCGGAGCTCGGTCAGGGCTGTCCCAGCAGAACTTTTTGAGGGTGGACGGACACGCCCGCGGGCAATCAGGTGTTGCGGGCAGGCCCCGGGGGCAGGCCCTGCTGAGTCCCCGAGCGCCACCTGGGTTCCTGCCACCACCCTTGGGCCGGGATGAGGTGCCACCTTGTGCGTAGAAGCCCTGCACACAGGCAAGAAGCCCCCCAGGCCCGCGGCACACCCGACCCTGGAGCCCCCTGGCCGGCTGCAGCCACAGGGAACGGGGGTTCTGAGTTGGCGGGCCCCATTCCCGAAGCATCCACGGGCACTTCCCGAAGGGCTGACACCTGCTGCGCCTCAGCAGCCAGCCAACCTCCCTCCCTCTGGTCGGGCACTGCAAGCCACACAGCCACTTGTGTCCCCTGTGTCCCTCCCTGGAGGCCGCAGCGCGTTTTGGGTTTTGGCGCGGACGGGCCCCTCTCGGCTTCCGTAGTCCATTTGGCCCCGGAGCCTGCCAGACCCCTGGCTCTAGGAGGCTGCCCAGGGGCGCTGCCAACAGCCCCCAGGTGCTGGCTAGCCGCCTCGGCCGGCCACGGGGGGAGCACACACACCTGCGGGTGTCCCCGGGCCGCACACACGAACTGCCCCGCGCTTCCCGGCGTTGCAAATAGGTCCCCCGGGAAGCCCCGCCGGCCCTAGGGGCTTGTCGGGCGGGGCAGATGCACGGTGGGTGAGTGGGGAGGGCTGCTGCTGGCACACACCCACTCCTGAAGCCCACTGGGGCGGTCAAAGGGCGATGAGCTCGGAGCTCGGTCAGGGCTGTCCCAGCAGAACTTTTTGAGGGTGGACGGACACGCCCGCGGGCAATCGCAATCAGGTGTTGCGGGCAGGCCCCGGGGGCAGGCCCTGCTGAGTCCCCGAGCGCCACCTGGGTTCCTGCCACCACCCTTGGGCCGGGATGAGGTGCCACCTTGTGCGTAGAAGCCCTGCACACAGGCAAGAAGCCCCCCAGGCCCGCGGCGCACCCGACCCTGGAGCCCCCTGGCCGGCTGCAGCCACAGGGAACGGGGGTTCTGAGTTGGCGGGCCCCATTCCCGAAGCATCCACGGGCACTTCCCGAAGGGCTGACACCTGCTGCGCCTCAGCAGCCAGCCAACCTCCCTCCCTCTGGTCGGGCACTGCAAGCCACACAGCCACTTGTGTCCCCTGTGTCCCTCCCTGGAGGCCGCAGCGCGTTTTGGGTTTTGGCGCGGACGGGCCCCTCTCGGCTTCCGTAGTCCATTTGGCCCCGGAGCCTGCCAGACCCCTGGCTCTAGGAGGCTGCCCAGGGGCGCTGCCAACAGCCCCCAGGTGCTGGCTAGCCGCCTCGGCCGGCCACGGGGGGAGCACACACACCTGCGGGTGTCCCCGGGCCGCACACACGAACTGCCCCGCGCTTCCCGGCGTTGCAAATAGGTCCCCCGGGAAGCCCCGCCGGCCCTAGGGGCTTGTCGGGCGGGGCCGATGCACGGTGGGTGAGTGGGGAGGGCTGCTGCTGGCACACACCCACTCCTGAAGCCCACTGGGGCGGTCAAAGGGCGATGAGCTCGGAGCTCGGTCAGGGCTGTCCCAGCAGAACTTTTTGAGGGTGGACGGACACGCCCGCGGGCAATCGCAATCAGGTGTTGCGGGCAGGCCCCGGGGGCAGGCCCTGCTGAGTCCCCGAGCGCCACCTGGGTTCCTGCCACCACCCTTGGGCCGGGATGAGGTGCCACCTTGTGCGTAGAAGCCCTGCACACAGGCCAGAAGCCCCCCAGGCCCGCGGCGCACCCGACCCTGGAGCCCCCTGGCCGGCTGCAGCCACAGGGAACGGGGGTTCTGAGTTGGCAGGCCCCATTCCCGAAGCATCCACGGGCACTTCCCGAAGGGCTGACACCTGCTGCGCCTCAGCAGCCAGCCAACCTCCCTCCCTCTGGTCGGGCACTGCAAGCCACACAGCCACTTGTGTCCCCTGTGTCCCTCCCTGGAGGCCGCAGCGCGTTTTGGGTTTTGGCGCGGACGGGCCCCTCTCGGCTTCCGTAGTCCATTTGGCCCCGGAGCCTGCCAGACCCCTGGCTCTAGGAGGCTGCCCAGGGGCGCTGCCAACAGCCCCCAGGTGCTGGCTAGCCGCCTCGGCCGGCCACGGGGGGAGCACACACACCTGCGGGTGTCCCCGGGCCTCACACACGAACTGCCCCGCGCTTCCCGGCGTTGCAAATAGGTCCCCCGGGAAGCCCCGCCGGCCCTAGGGGCTTGTCGGGCGGGGCCGACGCACGGTGGGTGAGTGGGGAGGGCTGCTGCTGGCACACACCCACTCCTGAAGCCCACTGGGGCGGTCCAAGGGCGAGGAGCTCGGAGCTCGGTCAGGGCTGTCCCAGCAGAACTTTTTGAGGGTGGACGGACACGCCCGCGGGCAATCAGGTGTTGCGGGCAGGCCCCGGGGGCAGGCCCTGCTGAGTCCCCGAGCGCCACCTGGGTTCCTGCCACCACCCTTGGGCCGGGATGAGGTGCCACCTTGTGCGTAGAAGCCCTGCACACAGGCAAGAAGCCCCCCAGGCCCGCGGCGCACCCGACCCTGGAGCCCCCTGGCCGGCTGCAGCCACAGGGAACGGGGGTTCTGAGTTGGCGGGCCCCATTCCCGAAGCATCCACGGGCACTTCCCGAAGGGCTGACACCTGCTGCGCCTCAGCAGCCAGCCAACCTCCCTCCCTCTGGTCGGGCACTGCAAGCCACACAGCCACTTGTGTCCCCTGTGTCCCTCCCTGGAGGCCGCAGCGCGTTTTGGGTTTTGGCGCGGACGGGCCCCTCTCGGCTTCCGTAGTCCATTTGGCCCCGGAGCCTGCCAGACCCCTGGCTCTAGGAGGCTGCCCAGGGGCGCTGCCAACAGCCCCCAGGTGCTGGCTAGCCGCCTCGGCCGGCCACGGGGGGAGCACACACACCTGCGGGTGTCCCCGGGCCGCACACACGAACTGCCCCGCGCTTCCCGGCGTTGCAAATAGGTCCCCCGGGAAGCCCCGCCGGCCCTAGGGGCTTGTCGGGCGGGGCCGATGCACGGTGGGTGAGTGGGGAGGGCTGCTGCTGGCACACACCCACTCCTGAAGCCCACTGGGGCGGTCAAAGGGCGATGAGCTCGGAGCTCGGTCAGGGCTGTCCCAGCAGAACTTTTTGAGGGTGGACGGACACGCCCGCGGGCAATCAGGTGTTGCGGGCAGGCCCCGGGGGCAGGCCCTGCTGAGTCCCCGAGCGCCACCTGGGTTCCTGCCACCACCCTTGGGCCGGGATGAGGTGCCACCTTGTGCGTAGAAGCCCTGCACACAGGCAAGAAGCCCCCCAGGCCCGCGGCGCACCCGACCCTGGAGCCCCCTGGCCGGCTGCAGCCACAGGGAACGGGGGTTCTGAGTTGGCGGGCCCCATTCCCGAAGCATCCACGGGCACTTCCCGAAGGGCTGACACCTGCTGCGCCTCAGCAGCCAGCCAACCTCCCTCCCTCTGGTCGGGCACTGCAAGCCACACAGCCACTTGTGTCCCCTGTGTCCCTCCCTGGAGGCCGCAGCGCGTTTTGGGTTTTGGCGCGGACGGGCCCCTCTCGGCTTCCGTAGTCCATTTGGCCCCGGAGCCTGCCAGACCCCTGGCTCTAGGAGGCTGCCCAGGGGCGCTGCCAACAGCCCCCAGGTGCTGGCTAGCCGCCTCGGCCGGCCACGGGGGGAGCACACACACCTGCGGGTGTCCCCGGGCCGCACACACGGACTGCCCCGCGCTTCCCGGCGTTGCAAATAGGTCCCCCGGGAAGCCCCGCCGGCCCTAGGGGCTTGTCGGGCGGGGCCGACGCACGGTGGGTGAGTGGGGAGGGCTGCTGCTGGCACACACCCACTCCTGAAGCCCACTGGGGCGGTCCAAGGGCGAGGAGCTCGGAGCTCGGTCAGGGCTGTCCCAGCAGAACTTTTTGAGGGTGGACGGACACGCCCGCGGGCAATCAGGTGTTGCGGGCAGGCCCCGGGGGCAGGCCCTGCTGAGTCCCCGAGCGCCACCTGGGTTCCTGCCACCACCCTTGGGCCGGGATGAGGTGCCACCTTGTGCGTAGAAGCCCTGCACACAGGCAAGAAGCCCCCCAGGCCCGCGGCGCACCCGACCCTGGAGCCCCCTGGCCGGCTGCAGCCACAGGGAACGGGGGTTCTGAGTTGGCGGGCCCCATTCCCGAAGGATCCACGGGCACTTCCCGAAGGGCTGACACCTGCTGCGCCTCAGCAGCCAGCCAACCTCCCTCCCTCTGGTCGGGCACTGCAAGCCACACAGCCACTTGTGTCCCCTATGTCCCTCCCTGGAGGCCGCAGCGCGTTTTGGGTTTTGGCGCGGACGGGCCCCTCTCGGCTTCCGTAGTCCATTTGGCCCCGGAGCCTGCCAGACCCCTGGCTCTAGGAGGCTGCCCAGGGGCGCTGCCAACAGCCCCCAGGTGCTGGCTAGCCGCCTCGGCCGGCCACGGGGGGAGCACACACACCTGCGCGTGTCCCCGGGCCGCACACACGAACTGCCCCGCGCTTCCCGGCGTTGCAAATAGGTCCCCCGGGAAGCCCCGCCGGCCCTAGGGGCTTGTCGGGCGGGGCCGATGCACGGTGGGTGAGTGGGGAGGGCTGCTGCTGGCACACACCCACTCCTGAAGCCCACTGGGGCGGTCCAAGGGCGAGGAGCTCGGAGCTCGGTCAGGGCTGTCCCAGCAGAACTTTTTGAGGGTGGACGGACACGCCCGCGGGCAATCAGGTGTTGCGGGCAGGCCCCGGGGGCAGGCCCTGCTGAGTCCCCGAGCGCCACCTGGGTTCCTGCCACCACCCTTGGGCCGGGATGAGGTGCCACCTTGTGCGTAGAAGCCCTGCACACAGGCAAGAAGCCCCCCAGGCCCGCGGCGCACCCGACCCTGGAGCCCCCTGGCCGGCTGCAGCCACAGGGAACGGGGGTTCTGAGTTGGCGGGCCCCATTCCCGAAGCATCCACGGGCACTTCCCGAAGGGCTGACACCTGCTGCGCCTCAGCAGCCAGCCAACCTCCCTCCCTCTGGTCGGGCACTGCAAGCCACACAGCCACTTGTGTCCCCTGTGTCCCTCCCTGGAGGCCGCAGCGCGTTTTGGGTTTTGGCGCGGACGGGCCCCTCTCGGCTTCCGTAGTCCATTTGGCCCCGGAGCCTGCCAGACCCCTGGCTCTAGGAGGCTGCCCAGGGGCGCTGCCAACAGCCCCCAGGTGCTGGCTAGCCGCCTCGGCCGGCCACGGGGGGAGCACACACACCTGCGGGTGTCCCCGGGCCGCACACACGAACTGCCCCGCGCTTCCCGGCGTTGCAAATAGGTCCCCCGGGAAGCCCCGCCGGCCCTAGGGGCTTGTCGGGCGGGGCCGATGCACGGTGGGTGAGTGGGGAGGGCTGCTGCTGGCACACACCCACTCCTGAAGCCCACTGGGGCGGTCAAAGGGCGATGAGCTCGGAGCTCGGTCAGGGCTGTCCCAGCAGAACTTTTTGAGGGTGGACGGACACGCCCGCGGGCAATCAGGTGTTGCGGGCAGGCCCCGGGGGCAGGCCCTGCTGAGTCCCCGAGCGCCACCTGGGTTCCTGCCACCACCCTTGGGCCGGGATGAGGTGCCACCTTGTGCGTAGAAGCCCTGCACACAGGCAAGAAGCCCCCCAGGCCCGCGGCGCACCCGACCCTGGAGCCCCCTGGCCGGATGCAGCCACAGGGAACGGGGGTTCTGAGTTGGCGGGCCCCATTCCCGAAGCATCCACGGGCACTTCCCGAAGGGCTGACACCTGCTGCGCCTCAGCAGCCAGCCAACCTCCCTCCCTCTGGTCGGGCACTGCAAGCCACACAGCCACTTGTGTCCCCTGTGTCCCTCCCTGGAGGCCGCAGCGCGTTTTGGGTTTTGGCGCGGACGGGCCCCTCTCGGCTTCCGTAGTCCATTTGGCCCCGGAGCCTGCCAGACCCCTGGCTCTAGGAGGCTGCCCAGGGGCGCTGCCAACAGCCCCCAGGTGCTGGCTAGCCGCCTCGGCCGGCCACGGGGGGAGCACACACACCTGCGGGTGTCCCCGGGCCGCACACACGAACTGCCCCGCGCTTCCCGGCGTTGCAAATAGGTCCCCCGGGAAGCCCCGCCGGCCCTAGGGGCTTGTCGGGCGGGGCCGACGCACGGTGGGTGAGTGGGGAGGGCTGCTGCTGGCACACACCCACTCCTGAAGCCCACTGGGGCGGTCCAAGGGCGAGGAGCTCGGAGCTCGGTCAGGGCTGTCCCAGCAGAACTTTTTGAGGGTGGACGGACACGCCCGCGGGCAATCAGGTGTTGCGGGCAGGCCCCGGGGGCAGGCCCTGCTGAGTCCCCGAGCGCCACCTGGGTTCCTGCCACCACCCTTGGGCCGGGATGAGGTGCCACCTTGTGCGTAGAAGCCCTGCACACAGGCAAGAAGCCCCCCAGGCCCGCGGCGCACCCGACCCTGGAGCCCCCTGGCCGGCTGCAGCCACAGGGAACGGGGGTTCTGAGTTGGCGGGCCCCATTCCCGAAGCATCCACGGGCACTTCCCGAAGGGCTGACACCTGCTGCGCCTCAGCAGCCAGCCAACCTCCCTCCCTCTGGTCGGGCACTGCAAGCCACACAGCCACTTGTGTCCCCTGTGTCCCTCCCTGGAGGCCGCAGCGCGTTTTGGGTTTTGGCGCGGACGGGCCCCTCTCGGCTTCCGTAGTCCATTTGGCCCCGGAGCCTGCCAGACCCCTGGCTCTAGGAGGCTGCCCAGGGGCGCTGCCAACAGCCCCCAGGTGCTGGCTAGCCGCCTCGGCCGGCCACGGGGGGAGCACACACACCTGCGGGTGTCCCCGGGCCGCACACACGAACTGCCCCGCGCTTCCCGGCGTTGCAAATAGGTCCCCCGGGAAGCCCCGCCGGCCCTAGGGGCTTGTCGGGCGGGGCCGACGCACGGTGGGTGAGTGGGGAGGGCTGCTGCTGGCACACACCCACTCCTGAAGCCCACTGGGGCGGTCCAAGGGCGAGGAGCTCGGAGCTCGGTCAGGGCTGTCCCAGCAGAACTTTTTGAGGGTGGACGGACACGCCCGCGGGCAATCAGGTGTTGCGGGCAGGCCCCGGGGGCAGGCCCTGCTGAGTCCCCGAGCGCCACCTGGGTTCCTGCCACCACCCTTGGGCCGGGATGAGGTGCCACCTTGTGCGTAGAAGCCCTGCACACAGGCAAGAAGCCCCCCAGGCCCGCGGCGCACCCGACCCTGGAGCCCCCTGGCCGGCTGCAGCCACAGGGAACGGGGGTTCTGAGTTGGCGGGCCCCATTCCCGAAGCATCCACGGGCACTTCCCGAAGGGCTGACACCTGCTGCGCCTCAGCAGCCAGCCAACCTCCCTCCCTCTGGTCGGGCACTGCAAGCCACACAGCCACTTGTGTCCCCTGTGTCCCTCCCTGGAGGCCGCAGCGCGTTTTGGGTTTTGGCGCGGACGGGCCCCTCTCGGCTTCCGTAGTCCATTTGGCCCCGGAGCCTGCCAGACCCCTGGCTCTAGGAGGCTGCCCAGGGGCGCTGCCAACAGCCCCCAGGTGCTGGCTAGCCGCCTCGGCCGGCCACGGGGGGAGCACACACACCTGCGGGTGTCCCCGGGCCGCACACACGAACTGCCCCGCGCTTCCCGGCGTTGCAAATAGGTCCCCCGGGAAGCCCCGCCGGCCCTAGGGGCTTGTCGGGCGGGGCCGACGCACGGTGGGTGAGTGGGGAGGGCTGCTGCTGGCACACACCCACTCCTGAAGCCCACTGGGGCGGTCAAAGGGCGATGAGCTCGGAGCTCGGTCAGGGCTGTCCCAGCAGAACTTTTTGAGGGTGGACGGACACGCCCGCGGGCAATCAGGTGTTGCGGGCAGGCCCCGGGGGCAGGACCTGCTGAGTCCCCGAGCGCCACCTGGGTTCCTGCCACCACCCTTGGGCCGGGATGAGGTGCCACCTTGTGCGTAGAAGCCCTGCACACAGGCAAGAAGCCCCCCAGGCCCGCGGCGCACCCGACCCTGGAGCCCCCTGGCCGGCTGCAGCCACAGGGAACGGGGGTTCTGAGTTGGCAGGCCCCATTCCCGAAGCATCCACGGGCACTTCCCGAAGGGCTGACACCTGCTGCGCCTCAGCAGCCAGCCAACCTCCCTCCCTCTGGTCGGGCACTGCAAGCCACACAGCCACTTGTGTCCCCTGTGTCCCTCCCTGGAGGCCGCAGCGCGTTTTGGGTTTTGGCGCGGACGGGCCCCTCTCGGCTTCCGTAGTCCATTTGGCCCCGGAGCCTGCCAGACCCCTGGCTCTAGGAGGCTGCCCAGGGGCGCTGCCAACAGCCCCCAGGTGCTGGCTAGCCGCCTCGGCCGGCCACGGGGGGAGCACACACACCTGCGGGTGTCCCCGGGCCGCACACACGGACTGCCCCGCGCTTCCCGGCGTTGCAAATAGGTCCCCCGGGAAGCCCCGCCGGCCCTAGGGGCTTGTCGGGCGGGGCCGACGCACGGTGGGTGAGTGGGGAGGGCTGCTGCTGGCACACACCCACTCCTGAAGCCCACTGGGGCGGTCCAAGGGCGAGGAGCTCGGAGCTCGGTCAGGGCTGTCCCAGCAGAACTTTTTGAGGGTGGACGGACACGCCCGCGGGCAATCAGGTGTTGCGGGCAGGCCCCGGGGGCAGGCCCTGCTGAGTCCCCGAGCGCCACCTGGGTTCCTGCCACCACCCTTGGGCCGGGATGAGGTGCCACCTTGTGCGTAGAAGCCCTGCACACAGGCAAGAAGCCCCCCAGGCCCGCGGCGCACCCGACCCTGGAGCCCCCTGGCCGGCTGCAGCCAGAGGGAACGGGGGTTCTGAGTTGGCGGGCACCATTCCCGAAGCATCCACGGGCACTTCCCGAAGGGCTGACACCTGCTGCGCCTCAGCAGCCAGCCAACCTCCCTCCCTCTGGTCGGGCACTGCAAGCCACACAGCCACTTGTGTCCCCTGTGTCCCTCCCTGGAGGCCGCAGCGCGTTTTGGGTTTTGGCGCGGACGGGCCCCTCTCGGCTTCCGTAGTCCATTTGGCCCCGGAGCCTGCCAGACCCCTGGCTCTAGGAGGCTGCCCAGGGGCGCTGCCAACAGCCCCCAGGTGCTGGCTAGCCGCCTCGGCCGGCCACGGGGGGAGCACACACACCTGCGGGTGTCCCCGGGCCGCACACACGAACTGCCCCGCGCTTCCCGGCGTTGCAAATAGGTCCCCCGGGAAGCCCCGCCGGCCCTAGGGGCTTGTCGGGCGGGGCCGACGCACGGTGGGTGAGTGGGGAGGGCTGCTGCTGGCACACACCCACTCCTGAAGCCCACTGGGGCGGTCAAAGGGCGATGAGCTCGGAGCTCGGTCAGGGCTGTCCCAGCAGAACTTTTTGAGGGTGGACGGACACGCCCGCGGGCAATCAGGTGTTGCGGGCAGGCCCCGGGGGCAGGCCCTGCTGAGTCCCCGAGCGCCACCTGGGTTCCTGCCACCACCCTTGGGCCGGGATGAGGTGCCACCTTGTGCGTAGAAGCCCTGCACACAGGCAAGAAGCCCCCCAGGCCCGCGGCGCACCCGACCCTGGAGCCCCCTGGCCGGCTGCAGCCACAGGGAACGGGGGTTCTGAGTTGGCAGGCCCCATTCCCGAAGCATCCACGGGCACTTCCCGAAGGGCTGACACCTGCTGCGCCTCAGCAGCCAGCCAACCTCCCTCCCTCTGGTCGGGCACTGCAAGCCACACAGCCACTTGTGTCCCCTGTGTCCCTCCCTGGAGGCCGCAGCGCGTTTTGGGTTTTGGCGCGGACGGGCCCCTCTCGGCTTCCGTAGTCCATTTGGCCCCGGAGCCTGCCAGACCCCTGGCTCTAGGAGGCTGCCCAGGGGCGCTGCCAACAGCCCCCAGGTGCTGGCTAGCCGCCTCGGCCGGCCACGGGGGGAGCACACACACCTGCGGGTGTCCCCGGGCCGCACACACGGACTGCCCCGCGCTTCCCGGCGTTGCAAATAGGTCCCCCGGGAAGCCCCGCCGGCCCTAGGGGCTTGTCGGGCGGGGCCGACGCACGGTGGGTGAGTGGGGAGGGCTGCTGCTGGCACACACCCACTCCTGAAGCCCACTGGGGCGGTCCAAGGGCGAGGAGCTCGGAGCTCGGTCAGGGCTGTCCCAGCAGAACTTTTTGAGGGTGGACGGACACGCCCGCGGGCAATCAGGTGTTGCGGGCAGGCCCCGGGGGCAGGCCCTGCTGAGTCCCCGAGCGCCACCTGGGTTCCTGCCACCACCCTTGGGCCGGGATGAGGTGCCACCTTGTGCGTAGAAGCCCTGCACACAGGCAAGAAGCCCCCCAGGCCCGCGGCGCACCCGACCCTGGAGCCCCCTGGCCGGCTGCAGCCACAGGGAACGGGGGTTCTGAGTTGGCGGGCCCCATTCCCGAAGCATCCACGGGCACTTCCCGAAGGGCTGACACCTGCTGCGCCTCAGCAGCCAGCCAACCTCCCTCCCTCTGGTCGGGCACTGCAAGCCACACAGCCACTTGTGTCCCCTGTGTCCCTCCCTGGAGGCCGCAGCGCGTTTTGGGTTTTGGCGCGGACGGGCCCCTCTCGGCTTCCGTAGTCCATTTGGCCCCGGAGCCTGCCAGACCCCTGGCTCTAGGAGGCTGCCCAGGGGCGCTGCCAACAGCCCCCAGGTGCTGGCTAGCCGCCTCGGCCGGCCACGGGGGGAGCACACACACCTGCGGGTGTCCCCGGGCCGCACACACGAACTGCCCCGCGCTTCCCGGCGTTGCAAATAGGTCCCCCGGGAAGCCCCGCCGGCCCTAGGGGCTTGTCGGGCGGGGCCGATGCACGGTGGGTGAGTGGGGAGGGCTGCTGCTGGCACACACCCACTCCTGAAGCCCACTGGGGCGGTCAAAGGGCGATGAGCTCGGAGCTCGGTCAGGGCTGTCCCAGCAGAACTTTTTGAGGGTGGACGGACACGCCCGCGGGCAATCGCAATCAGGTGTTGCGGGCAGGCCCCGGGGGCAGGCCCTGCTGAGTCCCCGAGCGCCACCTGGGTTCCTGCCACCACCCTTGGGCCGGGATGAGGTGCCACCTTGTGCGTAGAAGCCCTGCACACAGGCAAGAAGCCCCCCAGGCCCGCGGCGCACCCGACCCTGGAGCCCCCTGGCCGGCTGCAGCCACAGGGAACGGGGGTTCTGAGTTGGCGGGCCCCATTCCCGAAGCATCCACGGGCACTTCCCGAAGGGCTGACACCTGCTGCGCCTCAGCAGCCAGCCAACCTCCCTCCCTCTGGTCGGGCACTGCAAGCCACACAGCCACTTGTGTCCCCTGTGTCCCTCCCTGGAGGCCGCAGCGCGTTTTGGGTTTTGGCGCGGACGGGCCCCTCTCGGCTTCCGTAGTCCATTTGGCCCCGGAGCCTGCCAGATCCCTGGCTCTAGGAGGCTGCCCAGGGGCGCTGCCAACAGCCCCCAGGTGCTGGCTAGCCGCCTCGGCCGGCCACGGGGGGAGCACACACACCTGCGGGTGTCCCCGGGCCGCACACACGAACTGCCCCGCGCTTCCCGGCGTTGCAAATAGGTCCCCCGGGAAGCCCCGCCGGCCCTAGGGGCTTGTCGGGCGGGGCCGATGCACGGTGGGTGAGTGGGGAGGGCTGCTGCTGGCACACACCCACTCCTGAAGCCCACTGGGGCGGTCAAAGGGCGATGAGCTCGGAGCTCGGTCAGGGCTGTCCCAGCAGAACTTTTTGAGGGTGGACGGACACGCCCGCGGGCAATCGCAATCAGGTGTTGCGGGCAGGCCCCGGGGGCAGGCCCTGCTGAGTCCCCGAGCGCCACCTGGGTTCCTGCCACCACCCTTGGGCCGGGATGAGGTGCCACCTTGTGCGTAGAAGCCCTGCACACAGGCAAGAAGCCCCCCAGGCCCGCGGCGCACCCGACCCTGGAGCCCCCTGGCCGGCTGCAGCCACAGGGAACGGGGGTTCTGAGTTGGCAGGCCCCATTCCCGAAGCATCCACGGGCACTTCCCGAAGGGCTGACACCTGCTGCGCCTCAGCAGCCAGCCAACCTCCCTCCCTCTGGTCGGGCACTGCAAGCCACACAGCCACTTGTGTCCCCTGTGTCCCTCCCTGGAGGCCGCAGCGCGTTTTGGGTTTTGGCGCGGACGGGCCCCTCTCGGCTTCCGTAGTCCATTTGGCCCCGGAGCCTGCCAGACCCCTGGCTCTAGGAGGCTGCCCAGGGGCGCTGCCAACAGCCCCCAGGTGCTGGCTAGCCGCCTCGGCCGGCCACGGGGGGAGCACACACACCTGCGGGTGTCCCCGGGCCGCACACACGGACTGCCCCGCGCTTCCCGGCGTTGCAAATAGGTCCCCCGGGAAGCCCCGCCGGCCCTAGGGGCTTGTCGGGCGGGGCCGACGCACGGTGGGTGAGTGGGGAGGGCTGCTGCTGGCACACACCCACTCCTGAAGCCCACTGGGGCGGTCCAAGGGCGAGGAGCTCGGAGCTCGGTCAGGGCTGTCCCAGCAGAACTTTTTGAGGGTGGACGGACACGCCCGCGGGCAATCAGGTGTTGCGGGCAGGCCCCGGGGGCAGGCCCTGCTGAGTCCCCGAGCGCCACCTGGGTTCCTGCCACCACCCTTGGGCCGGGATGAGGTGCCACCTTGTGCGTAGAAGCCCTGCACACAGGCAAGAAGCCCCCCAGGCCCGCGGCGCACCCGACCCTGGAGCCCCCTGGCCGGCTGCAGCCACAGGGAACGGGGGTTCTGAGTTGGCGGGCCCCATTCCCGAAGCATCCACGGGCACTTCCCGAAGGGCTGACACCTGCTGCGCCTCAGCAGCCAGCCAACCTCCCTCCCTCTGGTCGGGCACTGCAAGCCACACAGCCACTTGTGTCCCCTGTGTCCCTCCCTGGAGGCCGCAGCGCGTTTTGGGTTTTGGCGCGGACGGGCCCCTCTCGGCTTCCGTAGTCCATTTGGCCCCGGAGCCTGCCAGACCCCTGGCTCTAGGAGGCTGCCCAGGGGCGCTGCCAACAGCCCCCAGGTGCTGGCTAGCCGCCTCGGCCGGCCACGGGGGGAGCACACACACCTGCGGGTGTCCCCGGGCCGCACACACGAACTGCCCCGCGCTTCCCGGCGTTGCAAATAGGTCCCCCGGGAAGCCCCGCCGGCCCTAGGGGCTTGTCGGGCGGGGCCGATGCACGGTGGGTGAGTGGGGAGGGCTGCTGCTGGCACACACCCACTCCTGAAGCCCACTGGGGCGGTCAAAGGGCGATGAGCTCGGAGCTCGGTCAGGGCTGTCCCAGCAGAACTTTTTGAGGGTGGACGGACACGCCCGCGGGCAATCAGGTGTTGCGGGCAGGCCCCGGGGGCAGGCCCTGCTGAGTCCCCGAGCGCCACCTGGGTTCCTGCCACCACCCTTGGGCCGGGATGAGGTGCCACCTTGTGCGTAGAAGCCCTGCACACAGGCAAGAAGCCCCCCAGGCCCGCGGCGCACCCGACCCTGGAGCCCCCTGGCCGGCTGCAGCCACAGGGAACGGGGGTTCTGAGTTGGCAGGCCCCATTCCCGAAGCATCCACGGGCACTTCCCGAAGGGCTGACACCTGCTGCGCCTCAGCAGCCAGCCAACCTCCCTCCCTCTGGTCGGGCACTGCAAGCCACACAGCCACTTGTGTCCCCTGTGTCCCTCCCTGGAGGCCGCAGCGCGTTTTGGGTTTTGGCGCGGACGGGCCCCTCTCGGCTTCCGTAGTCCATTTGGCCCCGGAGCCTGCCAGACCCCTGGCTCTAGGAGGCTGCCCAGGGGCGCTGCCAACAGCCCCCAGGTGCTGGCTAGCCGCCTCGGCCGGCCACGGGGGGAGCACACACACCTGCGGGTGTCCCCGGGCCGCACACACGGACTGCCCCGCGCTTCCCGGCGTTGCAAATAGGTCCCCCGGGAAGCCCCGCCGGCCCTAGGGGCTTGTCGGGCGGGGCCGACGCACGGTGGGTGAGTGGGGAGGGCTGCTGCTGGCACACACCCACTCCTGAAGCCCACTGGGGCGGTCCAAGGGCGAGGAGCTCGGAGCTCGGTCAGGGCTGTCCCAGCAGAACTTTTTGAGGGTGGACGGACACGCCTGCGGGCAATCAGGTGTTGCGGGCAGGCCCCGGGGGCAGGCCCTGCTGAGTCCCCGAGCGCCACCTGGGTTCCTGCCACCACCCTTGGGCCGGGATGAGGTGCCACCTTGTGCGTAGAAGCCCTGCACACAGGCAAGAAGCCCCCCAGGCCCGCGGCGCACCCGACCCTGGAGCCCCCTGGCCGGCTGCAGCCACAGGGAACGGGGGTTCTGAGTTGGCGGGCCCCATTCCCGAAGCATCCACGGGCACTTCCCGAAGGGCTGACACCTGCTGCGCCTCAGCAGCCAGCCAACCTCCCTCCCTCTGGTCGGGCACTGCAAGCCACACAGCCACTTGTGTCCCCTGTGTCCCTCCCTGGAGGCCGCAGCGCGTTTTGGGTTTTGGCGCGGACGGGCCCCTCTCGGCTTCCGTAGTCCATTTGGCCCCGGAGCCTGCCAGACCCCTGGCTCTAGGAGGCTGCCCAGGGGCGCTGCCAACAGCCCCCAGGTGCTGGCTAGCCGCCTCGGCCGGCCACGGGGGGAGCACACACACCTGCGGGTGTCCCCGGGCCGCACACACGAACTGCCCCGCGCTTCCCGGCGTTGCAAATAGGTCCCCCGGAAGCCCCGCCGGCCCTAGGGGCTTGTCGGGCGGGGCCGATGCACGGTGGGTGAGTGGGGAGGGCTGCTGCTGGCACACACCCACTCCTGAAGCCCACTGGGGCGGTCAAAGGGCGATGAGCTCGGAGCTCGGTCAGGGCTGTCCCAGCAGAACTTTTTGAGGGTGGACGGACACGCCCGCGGGCAATCAGGTGTTGCGGGCAGGCCCCGGGGGCAGGCCCTGCTGAGTCCCCGAGCGCCACCTGGGTTCCTGCCACCACCCTTGGGCCGGGATGAGGTGCCACCTTGTGCGTAGAAGCCCTGCACACAGGCAAGAAGCCCCCCAGGCCCGCGGCGCACCCGACCCTGGAGCCCCCTGGCCGGCTGCAGCCACAGGGAACGGGGGTTCTGAGTTGGCGGGCCCCATTCCCGAAGCATCCACGGGCACTTCCCGAAGGGCTGACACCTGCTGCGCCTCAGCAGCCAGCCAACCTCCCTCCCTCTGGTCGGGCACTGCAAGCCACACAGCCACTTGTGTCCCCTGTGTCCCTCCCTGGAGGCCGCAGCGCGTTTTGGGTTTTGGCGCGGACGGGCCCCTCTCGGCTTCCGTAGTCCATTTGGCCCCGGAGCCTGCCAGACCCCTGGCTCTAGGAGGCTGCCCAGTGGCGCTGCCAACAGCCCCCAGGTGCTGGCTAGCCGCCTCGGCCGGCCACGGGGGGAGCACACACACCTGCGGGTGTCCCCGGGCCGCACACACGGACTGCCCCGCGCTTCCCGGCGTTGCAAATAGGTCCCCCGGGAAGCCCCGCCGGCCCTAGGGGCTTGTCGGGCGGGGCCGACGCACGGTGGGTGAGTGGGGAGGGCTGCTGCTGGCACACACCCACTCCTGAAGCCCACTGGGGCGGTCCAAGGGCGAGGAGCTCGGAGCTCGGTCAGGGCTGTCCCAGCAGAACTTTTTGAGGGTGGACGGACACGCCCGCGGGCAATCAGGTGTTGCGGGCAGGCCCCGGGGGCAGGCCCTGCTGAGTCCCCGAGCGCCACCTGGGTTCCTGCCACCACCCTTGGGCCGGGATGAGGTGCCACCTTGTGCGTAGAAGCCCTGCACACAGGCAAGAAGCCCCCCAGGCCCGCGGCGCACCCGACCCTGGAGCCCCCTGGCCGGCTGCAGCCACAGGGAACGGGGGTTCTGAGTTGGCGGGCCCCATTCCCGAAGCATCCACGGGCACTTCCCGAAGGGCTGACACCTGCTGCGCCTCAGCAGCCAGCCAACCTCCCTCCCTCTGGTCGGGCACTGCAAGCCACACAGCCACTTGTGTCCCCTGTGTCCCTCCCTGGAGGCCGCAGCGCGTTTTGGGTTTTGGCGCGGACGGGCCCCTCTCGGCTTCCGTAGTCCATTTGGCCCCGGAGCCTGCCAGACCCCTGGCTCTAGGAGGCTGCCCAGGGGCGCTGCCAACAGCCCCCAGGTGCTGGCTAGCCGCCTCGGCCGGCCACGGGGGGAGCACACACACCTGCGGGTGTCCCCGGGCCGCACACACGAACTGCCCCGCGCTTCCCGCGTTGCAAATAGGTCCCCCGGGAAGCCCCGCCGGCCCTAGGGGCTTGTCGGGCGGGGCCGACGCACGGTGGGTGAGTGGGGAGGGCTGCTGCTGGCACACACCCACTCCTGAAGCCCACTGGGGCGGTCCAAGGGCGAGGAGCTCGGAGCTCGGTCAGGGCTGTCCCAGCAGAACTTTTTGAGGGTGGACGGACACGCCCGCGGGCAATCAGGTGTTGCGGGCAGGCCCCGGGGGCAGGCCCTGCTGAGTCCCCGAGCGCCACCTGGGTTCCTGCCACCACCCTTGGGCCGGGATGAGGTGCCACCTTGTGCGTAGAAGCCCTGCACACAGGCAAGAAGCCCCCCAGGCCCGCGGCGCACCCGACCCTGGAGCCCCCTGGCCGGCTGCAGCCACAGGGAACGGGGGTTCTGAGTTGGCGGGCCCCATTCCCGAAGCATCCACGGGCACTTCCCGAAGGGCTGACACCTGCTGCGCCTCAGCAGCCAGCCAACCTCCCTCCCTCTGGTCGGGCACTGCAAGCCACACAGCCACTTGTGTCCCCTGTGTCCCTCCTGGAGGCCGCAGCGCGTTTTGGGTTTTGGCGCGGACGGGCCCCTCTCGGCTTCCGTAGTCCATTTGGCCCCGGAGCCTGCCAGACCCCTGGCTCTAGGAGGCTGCCCAGGGGCGCTGCCAACAGCCCCCAGGTGCTGGCTAGCCGCCTCGGCCGGCCACGGGGGGAGCACACACACCTGCGGGTGTCCCCGGGCCGCACACACGAACTGCCCCGCGCTTCCCGGCGTTGCAAATAGGTCCCCCGGGAAGCCCCGCCGGCCCTAGGGGCTTGTCGGGCGGGGCCGATGCACGGTGGGTGAGTGGGGAGGGCTGCTGCTGGCACACACCCACTCCTGAAGCCCACTGGGGCGGTCAAAGGGCGATGAGCTCGGAGCTCGGTCAGGGCTGTCCCAGCAGAACTTTTTGAGGGTGGACGGACACGCCCGCGGGCAATCGCAATCAGGTGTGCGGGCAGGCCCCGGGGGCAGGCCCTGCTGAGTCCCCGAGCGCCACCTGGGTTCCTGCCACCACCCTTGGGCCGGGATGAGGTGCCACCTTGTGCGTAGAAGCCCTGCACACAGGCAAGAAGCCCCCCAGGCCCGCGGCGCACCCGACCCTGGAGCCCCCTGGCCGGCTGCAGCCACAGGGAACGGGGGTTCTGAGTTGGCAGGCCCCATTCCCGAAGCATCCACGGGCACTTCCCGAAGGGCTGACACCTGCTGCGCCTCAGCAGCCAGCCAACCTCCCTCCCTCTGGTCGGGCACTGCAAGCACACAGCCACTTGTGTCCCCTGTGTCCCTCCCTGGAGGCCGCAGCGCGTTTTGGGTTTTGGCGCGGACGGGCCCCTCTCGGCTTCCGTAGTCCATTTGGCCCCGGAGCCTGCCAGACCCCTGGCTCTAGGAGGCTGCCCAGGGGCGCTGCCAACAGCCCCCAGGTGCTGGCTAGCCGCCTCGGCCGGCCACGGGGGGAGCACACACACCTGCGGGTGTCCCCCGGGCCGCACACACGGACTGCCCCGCGCTTCCCGGCGTTGCAAATAGGTCCCCCGGGAAGCCCCGCCGGCCCTAGGGGCTTGTCGGGCGGGGCCGACGCACGGTGGGTGAGTGGGGAGGGCTGCTGCTGGCACACACCCACTCCTGAAGCCCACTGGGGCGGTCCAAGGGCGAGGAGCTCGGAGCTCGGTCAGGGCTGTCCCAGCAGAACTTTTTGAGGGTGGACGGACACGCCCGCGGGCAATCAGGTGTTGCGGGGCAGGCCCCGGGGGCAGGCCCTGCTGAGTCCCCGAGCGCCACCTGGGTTCCTGCCACCACCCTTGGGCCGGGATGAGGTGCCACCTTGTGCGTAGAAGCCCTGCACACAGGCAAGAAGCCCCCCAGGCCCGCGGCGCACCCGACCCTGGAGCCCCCTGGCCGGCTGCAGCCACAGGGAACGGGGGTTCTGAGTTGGCGGGCCCCATTCCCGAAGCATCCACGGGCACTTCCCGAAGGGCTGACACCTGCTGCGCCTCAGCAGCCAGCCAACCTCCCTCCCTCTGGTCGGGCACTGCAAGCCACACAGCCACTTGTGTCCCCTGTGTCCCTCCCTGGAGGCCGCAGCGCGTTTTGGGTTTTGGCGCGGACGGGCCCCTCTCGGCTTCCGTAGTCCATTTGGCCCCGGAGCCTGCCAGACCCCTGGCTCTAGGAGGCTGCCCAGGGGCGCTGCCAACAGCCCCCAGGTGCTGGCTAGCCGCCTCGGCCGGCCACGGGGGGAGCACACACACCTGCGGGTGTCCCCGGGCCGCACACACGAACTGCCCCGCGCTTCCCGGCGTTGCAAATAGGTCCCCCGGGAAGCCCCGCCGGCCCTAGGGGCTTGTCGGGCGGGGCCGACGCACGGTGGGTGAGTGGGGAGGGCTGCTGCTGGCACACACCCACTCCTGAAGCCCACTGGGGCGGTCCAAGGGCGAGGAGCTCGGAGCTCGGTCAGGGCTGTCCCAGCAGAACTTTTTGAGGGTGGACGGACACGCCCGCGGGCAATCAGGTGTTGCGGGCAGGCCCCGGGGGCAGGCCCTGCTGAGTCCCCGAGCGCCACCTGGGTTCCTGCCACCACCCTTGGGCCGGGATGAGGTGCCACCTTGTGCGTAGAAGCCCTGCACACAGGCAAGAAGCCCCCCAGGCCCGCGGCGCACCCGACCCTGGAGCCCCCTGGCCGGCTGCAGCCACAGGGAACGGGGGTTCTGAGTTGGCGGGCCCCATTCCCGAAGCATCCACGGGCACTTCCCGAAGGGCTGACACCTGCTGCGCCTCAGCAGCCAGCCAACCTCCCTCCCCTCTGGTCGGGCACTGCAAGCCACACAGCCACTTGTGTCCCCTGTGTCCCTCCCTGGAGGCCGCAGCGCGTTTTGGGTTTTGGCGCGGACGGGCCCCTCTCGGCTTCCGTAGTCCATTTGGCCCCGGAGCCTGCCAGACCCCTGGCTCTAGGAGGCTGCCCAGGGGCGCTGCCAACAGCCCCCAGGTGCTGGCTAGCCGCCTCGGCCGGCCACGGGGGGAGCACACACACCTGCGGGTGTCCCCGGGGCCGCACACACGGGACTGCCCCGCGCTTCCCGGCGTTGCAAATAGGTCCCCCGGGAAGCCCCGCCGGCCCTAGGGGCTTGTCGGGCGGGGCCGACGCACGGTGGGTGAGTGGGGAGGGCTGCTGCTGGCACACACCCACTCCTGAAGCCCACTGGGGCGGTCCAAGGGCGAGGAGCTCGGAGCTCGGTCAGGGCTGTCCCAGCAGAACTTTTTGAGGGTGGACGGACACGCCCGCGGGCAATCAGGTGTTGCGGGCAGGCCCCGGGGGCAGGCCCTGCTGAGTCCCCGAGCGCCACCTGGGTTCCTGCCACCACCCTTGGGCCGGGATGAGGTGCCACCTTGTGCGTAGAAGCCCTGCACACAGGCAAGAAGCCCCCCAGGCCCGCGGCGCACCCGACCCTGGAGCCCCCTGGCCGGCTGCAGCCACAGGGAACGGGGGTTCTGAGTTGGCGGGCCCCATTCCCGAAGCATCCACGGGCACTTCCCGAAGGGCTGACACCTGCTGCGCCTCAGCAGCCAGCCAACCTCCCTCCCTCTGGTCGGGCACTGCAAGCCACACAGCCACTTGTGTCCCCTGTGTCCCTCCCTGGAGGCCGCAGCGCGTTTTGGGTTTTGGCGCGGACGGGCCCCTCTCGGCTTCCGTAGTCCATTTGGCCCGGAGCCTGCCAGACCCCTGGCTCTAGGAGGCTGCCCAGGGGCGCTGCCAACAGCCCCCAGGTGCTGGCTAGCCGCCTCGGCCGGCCACGGGGGGAGCACACACACCTGCGGGTGTCCCCGGGCCGCACACACGAACTGCCCCGCGCTTCCCGGCGTTGCAAATAGGTCCCCCCGGGAAGCCCCGCCGGCCCTAGGGGCTTGTCGGGCGGGGCCGACGCACGGTGGGTGAGTGGGGAGGGCTGCTGCTGGCACACACCCACTCCTGAAGCCCACTGGGGCGGTCCAAGGGGCGAGGAGCTCGGAGCTCGGTCAGGGCTGTCCCAGCAGAACTTTTTGAGGGTGGACGGACACGCCCGCGGGCAATCAGGTGTTGCGGGCAGGCCCCGGGGGCAGGCCCTGCTGAGTCCCCGAGCGCCACCTGGGTTCCTGCCACCACCCTTGGGCCGGGATGAGGTGCCACCCTTGTGCGTAGAAGCCCTGCACACAGGCAAGAAGCCCCCCAGGCCCGCGGCGCACCCGACCCTGGAGCCCCCTGGCCGGCTGCAGCCACAGGGAACGGGGGTTCTGAGTTGGCGGGCCCCATTCCCGAAGCATCCACGGGCACTTCCGAAGGGCTGACACCTGCTGCGCCTCAGCAGCCAGCCAACCTCCCTCCCTCTGGTCGGGCACTGCAAGCCACACAGCCACTTGTGTCCCCTGTGTCCCTCCCTGGAGGCCGCAGCGCGTTTTGGGTTTTGGCGGCGGACGGGCCCCTCTCGGCTTCCGTAGTCCATTTGGCCCCGGAGCCTGCCAGACCCCTGGCTCTAGGAGGCTGCCCAGGGGCGCTGCCAACAGCCCCCAGGTGCTGGCTAGCCGCCTCGGCCGGCCACGGGGGGAGCACACACACCTGCGGGTGTCCCCGGGCCGCACACACGAACTGCCCCGCGCTTCCCGGCGTTGCAAATAGGTCCCCCGGGAAGCCCCGCCGGCCCTAGGGGCTTGTCGGGCGGGGGCCGATGCACGGTGGGTGAGTGGGGAGGGCTGCTGCTGGCACACACCCACTCCTGAAGCCCACTGGGGCGGTCAAAGGGCGATGAGCTCGGAGCTCGGTCAGGGCTGTCCCAGCAGAACTTTTTGAGGGTGGACGGACACGCCCGCGGGCAATCGCAATCAGGTGTTGCGGGCAGGCCCCGGGGGCAGGCCCTGCTGAGTCCCCGAGCGCCCACCTGGGTTCCTGCCACCACCTTGGGCCGGGATGAGGTGCCACCTTGTGCGTAGAAGCCCTGCACACAGGCAAGAAGCCCCCCAGGCCCGCGGCGCACCCGACCTGGAGCCCCCTGGCCGGCTGCAGCCACAGGGAACGGGGGTTCTGAGTTGGCGGGCCCCATTCCCGAAGCATCCACGGGCACTTCCCGAAGGGCTGACACCTGCTGCGCCTCAGCAGCCAGCCAACCTCCCTCCCTCTGGTCGGGCACTGCAAGCCACACAGCCACTTGTGTCCCCTGTGTCCCTCCCTGGAGGCCGCAGCGCGTTTTGGGTGGTTTTGGCGCGGACGGGCCCCTCTCGGCTTCCGTAGTCCATTTGGCCCCGGAGCCTGCCAGACCCCTGGCTCTAGGAGGCTGCCCAGGGGCGCTGCCAACAGCCCCCAGGTGCTGGCTAGCCGCCTCGGCCGGCCACGGGGGGAGCACACACACCTGCGGGTGTCCCCGGGCCGCACACACGGACTGCCCCGCGCTTCCCGGCGTTGCAAATAGGTCCCCCGGGAAGCCCCGCCGGCCCTAGGGGCTTGTCGGGCGGGGCCGACGCACGGTGGGTGAGTGGGGAGGGCTGCTGCTGGCACACACCCACTCCTGAAGCCCACTGGGGCGGTCCAAGGGCGAGGAGCTCGGAGCTCGGTCAGGGCTGTCCCAGCAGAACTTTTTGAGGGTGGACGGACACGCCCGCGGGCAATCAGGTGTTGCGGGCAGGCCCCGGGGGCAGGCCCTGCTGAGTCCCCGAGCGCCACCTGGGTTCCTGCCACCACCCTTGGGCCGGGATGAGGTGCCACCTTGTGCGTAGAAGCCCTGCACACAGGCAAGAAGCCCCCAGGCCCGCGGCGCACCCGACCCTGGAGCCCCCTGGCCGGCTGCAGCCACAGGGAACGGGGGTTCTGAGTTGGCGGGCCCCATTCCCGAAGCATCCACGGGCACTTCCCGAAGGGCTGACACCTGCTGCGCCTCAGCAGCCAGCCAACCTCCCTCCCTCTGGTCGGGCACTGCAAGCCACACAGCCACTTGTGTCCCCTGTGTCCCTCCCTGGAGGCCGCAGCGCGTTTTGGGTTTTGGCGCGGACGGGCCCCTCTCGGCTTCCGTAGTCCATTTGGCCCCGGAGCCTGCCAGACCCCTGGCTCTAGGAGGCTGCCCAGGGGCGCTGCCAACAGCCCCCAGGTGCTGGCTAGCCGCCTCGGCCGGCCACGGGGGGAGCACACACACCTGCGGGGTGTCCCCGGGCCGCACACACGAACTGCCCCGCGCTTCCCGGCGTTGCAAATAGGTCCCCGGGAAGCCCCGCCGGCCCTAGGGGCTTGTCGGGCGGGGCCGACGCACGGTGGGTGAGTGGGGAGGGCTGCTGCTGGCACACACCCACTCCTGAAGCCCACTGGGGCGGTCCAAGGGCGAGGAGCTCGGAGCTCGGTCAGGGCTGTCCAGCAGAACTTTTGAGGGTGGACGGACACGCCCGCGGGCAATCAGGTGTTGCGGGCAGGCCCCGGGGGCAGGCCCTGCTGAGTCCCCGAGCGCCACCTGGGTTCCTGCCACCACCCTTGGGCCGGGATGAGGTGCCACCTTGTGCGTAGAAGCCCTGCACACAGGCAAGAAGCCCCCCAGGCCCGCGGCGCACCCGACCCTGGAGCCCCCTGGCCGGCTGCAGCCACAGGGAACGGGGGTTCTGAGTTGGCGGGCCCCATTCCCGAAGCATCCACGGGCACTTCCCGAAGGGCTGACACCTGCTGCGCCTCAGCAGCCAGCCAACCTCCCTCCCTCTGGTCGGGCACTGCAAGCCACACAGCCACTTGTGTCCCCTGTGTCCCTCCCTGGAGGCCGCAGCGCGTTTTGGGTTTTGGCGCGGATGGGCCCCTCTCGGCTTCCGTAGTCCATTTGGCCCCGGAGCCTGCCAGACCCCTGGCTCTAGGAGGCTGCCCAGGGGCGCTGCCAACAGCCCCCAGGTGCTGGCTAGCCGACTCGGCCGGCCACGGGGGGAGCACACACACCTGCGGGTGTCCCCGGGCCGCACACACGAACTGCCCCGCGCTTCCCGGCGTTGCAAATAGGTCCCCCGGGAAGCCCCGCCGGCCCTAGGGGCTTGTCGGGCGGGGCCGACGCACGGTGGGTGAGTGGGGAGGGCTGCTGCTGGCACACACCCACTCCTGAAGCCCACTGGGGCGGTCCAAGGGCGAGGAGCTCGGAGCTCGGTCAGGGCTGTCCCAGCAGAACTTTTTGAGGGTGGACGGACACGCCCGCGGGCAATCAGGTGTTGCGGCAGGCCCCGGGGGCAGGCCCTGCTGAGTCCCCGAGCGCCACCTGGGTTCCTGCCACCACCCTTGGGCCGGGATGAGGTGCCACCTTGTGCGTAGAAGCCCTGCACACAGGCAAGAAGCCCCCCAGGCCGCGGCGCACCCGACCCTGGAGCCCCCTGGCCGGCTGCAGCCACAGGGAACGGGGGTTCTGAGTTGGCAGGCCCCATTCCCGAAGCATCCACGGGCACTTCCCGAAGGGCTGACACCTGCTGCGCCTCAGCAGCCAGCCAACCTCCCTCCCTCTGGTCGGGCACTGCAAGCCACACAGCCACTTGTGTCCCCTGTGTCCCTCCCTGGAGGCCGCAGCGCGTTTTGGGTTTTGGCGCGGACGGGCCCCTCTCGGCTTCCGTAGTCCATTTGGCCCCGGAGCCTGCCAGACCCCTGGCTCTAGGAGGCTGCCCAGGGGCGCTGCCAACAGCCCCCAGGTGCTGGCTAGCCGCCTCGGCCGGCCACGGGGGGAGCACACACACCTGCGGGTGTCCCCGGGCCGCACACACGAACTGCCCCGCGCTTCCCGGCATTGCAAATAGGTCCCCCGGGAAGCCCCGCCGGCCCTAGGGGCTTGTCGGGCGGGGCCGACGCACGGTGGGTGAGTGGGGAGGGCTGCTGCTGGCACACACCCACTCCTGAAGCCCACTGGGGCGGTCCAAGGGCGAGGAGCTCGGAGCTCGGTCAGGGCTGTCCCAGCAGAACTTTTTGAGGGTGGACGGACACGCCCGCGGGCAATCAGGTGTTGCGGGCAGGCCCCGGGGGCAGGCCCTGCTGAGTCCCCGAGCGCCACCTGGTTCCTGCCACCACCCTTGGGCCGGGATGAGGTGCCACCTTGTGCGTAGAAGCCCTGCACACAGGCAAGAAGCCCCCCAGGCCCGCGGCGCACCCGACCCTGGAGCCCCCTGGCCGGCTGCAGCCACAGGGAACGGGGGTTCTGAGTTGGCAGGCCCCATTCCCGAAGCATCCACGGGCACTTCCCGAAGGGCTGACACCTGCTGCGCCTCAGCAGCCAGCCAACCTCCCTCCCTCTGGTCGGGCACTGCAAGCCACACAGCCACTTGTGTCCCCTGTGTCCCTCCCTGGAGGCCGCAGCGCGTTTTGGGTTTTGGCGCGGACGGGCCCCTCTCGGCTTCCGTAGTCCATTTGGCCCCGGAGCCTGCCAGACCCCTGGCTCTAGGAGGCTGCCCAGGGGCGCTGCCAACAGCCCCCAGGTGCTGGCTAGCCGCCTCGGCCGGCCACGGGGGGAGCACACACACCTGCGGGTGTCCCCGGGCCGCACACACGAACTGCCCCGCGCTTCCCGGCATTGCAAATAGGTCCCCCGGGAAGCCCCGCCGGCCCTAGGGGCTTGTCGGGCGGGGCCGACGCACGGTGGGTGAGTGGGGAGGGCTGCTGCTGGCACACACCCACTCCTGAAGCCCACTGGGGCGGTCCAAGGGCGAGGAGCTCGGAGCTCGGTCAGGGCTGTCCCAGCAGAACTTTTTGAGGGTGGACGGACACGCCCGCGGGCAATCAGGTGTTGCGGGCAGGCCCCGGGGGCAGGCCCTGCTGAGTCCCCGAGCGCCACCTGGGTTCCTGCCACCACCCTTGGGCCGGGATGAGGTGCCACCTTGTGCGTAGAAGCCCTGCACACAGGCAAGAAGCCCCCCAGGCCCGCGGCGCACCCGACCCTGGAGCCCCCTGGCCGGCTGCAGCCACAGGGAACGGGGGTTCTGAGTTGGCGGGCCCCATTCCCGAAGCATCCACGGGCACTTCCCGAAGGGCTGACACCTGCTGCGCCTCAGCAGCCAGCCAACCTCCCTCCCTCTGGTCGGGCACTGCAAGCCACACAGCCACTTGTGTCCCCTGTGTCCCTCCCTGGAGGCCGCAGCGCGTTTTGGGTTTTGGCGCGGACGGGCCCCTCTCGGCTTCCGTAGTCCATTTGGCCCCGGAGCCTGCCAGACCCCTGGCTCTAGGAGGCTGCCCAGGGGCGCTGCCAACAGCCCCCAGGTGCTGGCTAGCCGCCTCGGCCGGCCACGGGGGGAGCACACACACCTGCGGGTGTCCCCGGGCCGCACACACGAACTGCCCCGCGCTTCCCGGCGTTGCAAATAGGTCCCCCGGGAAGCCCCGCCGGCCCTAGGGCTTGTCGGGCGGGGCCGATGCACGGTGGGTGAGTGGGGAGGGCTGCTGCTGGCACACACCCACTCCTGAAGCCCACTGGGGCGGTCAAAGGGCGATGAGCTCGGAGCTCGGTCAGGGCTGTCCCAGCAGAACTTTTTGAGGGTGGACGGACACGCCCGCGGGCAATCGCAATCAGGTGTTGCGGGCAGGCCCCGGGGGCAGGCCCTGCTGAGTCCCCGAGCGCCACCTGGGTTCCTGCCACCACCCTTGGGCCGGGATGAGGTGCCACCTTGTGCGTAGAAGCCCTGCACACAGGCAAGAAGCCCCCCAGGCCCGCGGCGCACCCGACCCTGGAGCCCCCTGGCCGGCTGCAGCCACAGGGAACGGGGGTTCTGAGTTGGCGGGCCCCATTCCCGAAGCATCCACGGGCACTTCCCGAAGGGCTGACACCTGCTGCGCCTCAGCAGCCAGCCAACCTCCCTCCCTCTGGTCGGGCACTGCAAGCCACACAGCCACTTGTGTCCCCTGTGTCCCTCCCTGGAGGCCGCAGCGCGTTTTGGGTTTTGGCGCGGACGGGCCCCTCTCGGCTTCCGTAGTCCATTTGGCCCCGGAGCCTGCCAGACCCCTGGCTCTAGGAGGCTGCCCAGGGGCGCTGCCAACAGCCCCCAGGTGCTGGCTAGCCGCCTCGGCCGGCCACGGGGGGAGCACACACACCTGCGGGTGTCCCCGGGCCGCACACACGAACTGCCCCGCGCTTCCCGGCGTTGCAAATAGGTCCCCCGGGAAGCCCCGCCGGCCCTAGGGGCTTGTCGGGCGGGGCCGACGCACGGTGGGTGAGTGGGGAGGGCTGCTGCTGGCACACACCCACTCCTGAAGCCCACTGGGGCGGTCCAAGGGCGAGGAGCTCGGAGCTCGGTCAGGGCTGTCCCAGCAGAACTTTTTGAGGGTGGACGGACACGCCCGCGGGCAATCAGGTGTTGCGGGCAGGCCCCGGGGGCAGGCCCTGCTGAGTCCCCGAGCGCCACCTGGGTTCCTGCCACCACCCTTGGGCCGGGATGAGGTGCCACCTTGTGCGTAGAAGCCCTGCACACAGGCAAGAAGCCCCCCAGGCCCGCGGCGCACCCGACCCTGGAGCCCCCTGGCCGGCTGCAGCCACAGGGAACGGGGGTTCTGAGTTGGCGGGCCCCATTCCCGAAGCATCCACGGGCACTTCCCGAAGGGCTGACACCTGCTGCGCCTCAGCAGCCAGCCAACCTCCCTCCCTCTGGTCGGGCACTGCAAGCCACACAGCCACTTGTGTCCCCTGTGTCCCTCCCTGGAGGCCGCAGCGCGTTTTGGGTTTTGGCGCGGACGGGCCCCTCTCGGCTTCCGTAGTCCATTTGGCCCCGGAGCCTGCCAGACCCCTGGCTCTAGGAGGCTGCCCAGGGGCGCTGCCAACAGCCCCCAGGTGCTGGCTAGCCGCCTCGGCCGGCCACGGGGGGAGCACACACACCTGCGGGTGTCCCCGGGCCGCACACACGAACTGCCCCGCGCTTCCCGGCGTTGCAAATAGGTCCCCCGGGAAGCCCCGCCGGCCCTAGGGGCTTGTCGGGCGGGGCCGACGCACGGTGGGTGAGTGGGGAGGGCTGCTGCTGGCACACACCCACTCCTGAAGCCCACTGGGGCGGTCCAAGGGCGAGGAGCTCGGAGCTCGGTCAGGGCTGTCCCAGCAGAACTTTTTGCGGGTGGACGGACACGCCCGCGGGCAATCAGGTGTTGCGGGCAGGCCCCGGGGGCAGGCCCTGCTGAGTCCCCGAGCGCCACCTGGGTTCCTGCCACCACCCTTGGGCCGGGATGAGGTGCCACCTTGTGCGTAGAAGCCCTGCACACAGGCAAGAAGCCCCCCAGGCCCGCGGCGCACCCGACCCTGGAGCCCCCTGGCCGGCTGCAGCCACAGGGAACGGGGGTTCTGAGTTGGCAGGCCCCATTCCCGAAGCATCCACGGGCACTTCCCGAAGGGCTGACACCTGCTGCGCCTCAGCAGCCAGCCAACCTCCCTCCCTCTGGTCGGGCACTGCAAGCCACACAGCCACTTGTGTCCCCTGTGTCCCTCCCTGGAGGCCGCAGCGCGTTTTGGGTTTTGGCGCGGACGGGCCCCTCTCGGCTTCCGTAGTCCATTTGGCCCCGGAGCCTGCCAGACCCCTGGCTCTAGGAGGCTGCCCAGGGGCGCTGCCAACAGCCCCCAGGTGCTGGCTAGCCGCCTCGGCCGGCCACGGGGGGAGCACACACACCTGCGGGTGTCCCCGGGCCGCACACACGAACTGCCCCGCGCTTCCCGGCATTGCAAATAGGTCCCCCGGGAAGCCCCGCCGGACCTAGGGGCTTGTCGGGCGGGTCCGACGCACGGTGGGTGAGTGGGGAGGGCTGCTGCTGGCACACACCCACTCCTGAAGCCCACTGGGGCGGTCCAAGGGCGAGGAGCTCGGAGCTCGGTCAGGGCTGTCCCAGCAGAACTTTTTGAGGGTGGACGGACACGCCCGCGGGCAATCAGCTGTTGCGGGCAGGCCCCGGGGGCAGGCCCTGCTGAGTCCCCGAGCGCCACCTGGGTTCCTGCCACCACCCTTGGGCCGGGATGAGGTGCCACCTTGTGCGTAGAAGCCCTGCACACAGGCAAGAAGCCCCCCAGGCCCGCGGCGCACCCGACCCTGGAGCCCCCTGGCCGGCTGCAGCCACAGGGAACGGGGGTTCTGAGTTGGCGGGCCCCATTCCCGAAGCATCCACGGGCACTTCCCGAAGGGCTGACACCTGCTGCGCCTCAGCAGCCAGCCAACCTCCCTCCCTCTGGTCGGGCACTGCAAGCCACACAGCCACTTGTGTCCCCTGTGTCCCTCCCTGGAGGCCGCAGCGCGTTTTGGGTTTTGGCGCGGACGGGCCCCTCTCGGCTTCCGTAGTCCATTTGGCCCCGGAGCCTGCCAGACCCCTGGCTCTAGGAGGCTGCCCAGGGGCGCTGCCAACAGCCCCCAGGTGCTGGCTAGCCGCCTCGGCCGGCCACGGGGGGAGCACACACACCTGCGGGTGTCCCCGGGCCGCACACACGAACTGCCCCGCGCTTCCCGGCGTTGCAAATAGGTCCCCCGGGAAGCCCCGCCGGCCCTAGGGGCTTGTCGGGCGGGGCCGACGCACGGTGGGTGAGTGGGGAGGGCTGCTGCTGGCACACACCCACTCCTGAAGCCCACTGGGGCGGTCCAAGGGCGAGGAGCTCGGAGCTCGGTCAGGGCTGTCCCAGCAGAACTTTTTGAGGGTGGACGGACACGCCCGCGGGCAATCAGGTGTTGCGGGCAGGCCCCGGGGGCAGGCCCTGCTGAGTCCCCGAGCGCCACCTGGGTTCCTGCCACCACCCTTGGGCCGGGATGAGGTGCCACCTTGTGCGTAGAAGCCCTGCACACAGGCAAGAAGCCCCCCAGGCCCGCGGCGCACCCGACCCTGGAGCCCCCTGGCCGGCTGCAGCCACAGGGAACGGGGGTTCTGAGTTGGCGGGCCCCATTCCCGAAGCATCCACGGGCACTTCCCGAAGGGCTGACACCTGCTGCGCCTCAGCAGCCAGCCAACCTCCCTCCCTCTGGTCGGGCACTGCAAGCCACACAGCCACTTGTGTCCCCTGTGTCCCTCCCTGGAGGCCGCAGCGCGTTTTGGGTTTTGGCGCGGACGGGCCCCTCTCGGCTTCCGTAGTCCATTTGGCCCCGGAGCCTGCCAGACCCCTGGCTCTAGGAGGCTGCCCAGGGGCGCTGCCAACAGCCCCCAGGTGCTGGCTAGCCGCCTCGGCCGGCCACGGGGGGAGCACACACACCTGCGGGTGTCCCCGGGCCGCACACACGAACTGCCCCGCGCTTCCCGGCGTTGCAAATAGGTCCCCCGGGAAGCCCCGCCGGCCCTAGGGGCTTGTCGGGCGGGGCCGACGCACGGTGGGTGAGTGGGGAGGGCTGCTGCTGGCACACACCCACTCCTGAAGCCCACTGGGGCGGTCCAAGGGCGAGGAGCTCGGAGCTCGGTCAGGGCTGTCCCAGCAGAACTTTTTGAGGGTGGACGGACACGCCCGCGGGCAATCAGGTGTTGCGGGCAGGCCCCGGGGGCAGGCCCTGCTGAGTCCCCGAGCGCCACCTGGGTTCCTGCCACCACCCTTGGGCCGGGATGAGGTGCCACCTTGTGCGTAGAAGCCCTGCACACAGGCAAGAAGCCCCCCAGGCCCGCGGCGCACCCGACCCTGGAGCCCCCTGGCCGGCTGCAGCCACAGGGAACGGGGGTTCTGAGTTGGCAGGCCCCATTCCCGAAGCATCCACGGGCACTTCCCGAAGGGCTGACACCTGCTGCGCCTCAGCAGCCAGCCAACCTCCCTCCCTCTGGTCGGGCACTGCAAGCCACACAGCCACTTGTGTCCCCTGTGTCCCTCCCTGGAGGCCGCAGCGCGTTTTGGGTTTTGGCGCGGACGGGCCCCTCTCGGCTTCCGTAGTCCATTTGGCCCCGGAGCCTGCCAGACCCCTGGCTCTAGGAGGCTGCCCAGGGGCGCTGCCAACAGCCCCCAGGTGCTGGCTAGCCGCCTCGGCCGGCCACGGGGGGAGCACACACACCTGCGGGTGTCCCCGGGCCGCACACACGAACTGCCCCGCGCTTCCCGGCATTGCAAATAGGTCCCCCGGGAAGCCCCGCCGGCCCTAGGGGCTTGTCGGGCGGGGCCGACGCACGGTGGGTGAGTGGGGAGGGCTGCTGCTGGCACACACCCACTCCTGAAGCCCACTGGGGCGGTCCAAGGGCGAGGAGCTCGGAGCTCGGTCAGGGCTGTCCCAGCAGAACTTTTTGAGGGTGGACGGACACGCCCGCGGGCAATCAGGTGTTGCGGGCAGGCCCCGGGGGCAGGCCCTGCTGAGTCCCCGAGCGCCACCTGGGTTCCTGCCACCACCCTTGGGCCGGGATGAGGTGCCACCTTGTGCGTAGAAGCCCTGCACACAGGCAAGAAGCCCCCCAGGCCCGCGGCGCACCCGACCCTGGAGCCCCCTGGCCGGCTGCAGCCACAGGGAACGGGGGTTCTGAGTTGGCGGGCCCCATTCCCGAAGCATCCACGGGCACTTCCCGAAGGGCTGACACCTGCTGCGCCTCAGCAGCCAGCCAACCTCCCTCCCTCTGGTCGGGCACTGCAAGCCACACAGCCACTTGTGTCCCCTGTGTCCCTCCCTGGAGGCCGCAGCGCGTTTTGGGTTTTGGCGCAGACGGGCCCCTCTCGGCTTCCGTAGTCCATTTGGCCCCGGAGCCTGCCAGACCCCTGGCTCTAGGAGGCTGCCCAGGGGCGCTGCCAACAGCCCCCAGGTGCTGGCTAGCCGCCTCGGCCGGCCACGGGGGGAGCACACACACCTGCGGGTGTCCCCGGGCCGCACACACGAACTGCCCCGCGCTTCCCGGCGTTGCAAATAGGTCCCCCGGGAAGCCCCGCCGGCCCTAGGGGCTTGTCGGGCGGGGCCGACGCACGGTGGGTGAGTGGGGAGGGCTGCTGCTGGCACACACCCACTCCTGAAGCCCACTGGGGCGGTCCAAGGGCGAGGAGCTCGGAGCTCGGTCAGGGCTGTCCCAGCAGAACTTTTTGAGGGTGGACGGACACGCCCGCGGGCAATCAGGTGTTGCGGGCAGGCCCCGGGGGCAGGCCCTGCTGAGTCCCCGAGCGCCACCTGGGTTCCTGCCACCACCCTTGGGCCGGGATGAGGTGCCACCTTGTGCGTAGAAGCCCTGCACACAGGCAAGAAGCCCCCCAGGCCCGCGGCGCACCCGACCCTGGAGCCCCCTGGCCGGCTGCAGCCACAGGGAACGGGGGTTCTGAGTTGGCGGGCCCCATTCCCGAAGCATCCACGGGCACTTCCCGAAGGGCTGACACCTGCTGCGCCTCAGCAGCCAGCCAACCTCCCTCCCTCTGGTCGGGCACTGCAAGCCACACAGCCACTTGTGTCCCCTGTGTCCCTCCCTGGAGGCCGCAGCGCGTTTTGGGTTTTGGCGCGGACGGGCCCCTCTCGGCTTCCGTAGTCCATTTGGCCCCGGAGCCTGCCAGACCCCTGGCTCTAGGAGGCTGCCCAGGGGCGCTGCCAACAGCCCCCAGGTGCTGGCTAGCCGCCTCGGCCGGCCACGGGGGGAGCACACACACCTGCGGGTGTCCCCGGGCCGCACACACGAACTGCCCCGCGCTTCCCGGCGTTGCAAATAGGTCCCCCGGGAAGCCCCGCCGGCCCTAGGGGCTTGTCGGGCGGGGCCGACGCACGGTGGGTGAGTGGGGAGGGCTGCTGCTGGCACACACCCACTCCTGAAGCCCACTGGGGCGGTCCAAGGGCGAGGAGCTCGGAGCTCGGTCAGGGCTGTCCCAGCAGAACTTTTTGCGGGTGGACGGACACGCCCGCGGGCAATCAGGTGTTGCGGGCAGGCCCCGGGGGCAGGCCCTGCTGAGTCCCCGAGCGCCACCTGGGTTCCTGCCACCACCCTTGGGCCGGGATGAGGTGCCACCTTGTGCGTAGAAGCCCTGCACACAGGCAAGAAGCCCCCCAGGCCCGCGGCGCACCCGACCCTGGAGCCCCCTGGCCGGCTGCAGCCACAGGGAACGGGGGTTCTGAGTTGGCAGGCCCCATTCCCGAAGCATCCACGGGCACTTCCCGAAGGGCTGACACCTGCTGCGCCTCAGCAGCCAGCCAACCTCCCTCCCTCTGGTCGGGCACTGCAAGCCACACAGCCACTTGTGTCCCCTGTGTCCCTCCCTGGAGGCCGCAGCGCGTTTTGGGTTTTGGCGCGGACGGGCCCCTCTCGGCTTCCGTAGTCCATTTGGCCCCGGAGCCTGCCAGACCCCTGGCTCTAGGAGGCTGCCCAGGGGCGCTGCCAACAGCCCCCAGGTGCTGGCTAGCCGCCTCGGCCGGCCACGGGGGGAGCACACACACCTGCGGGTGTCCCCGGGCCGCACACACGAACTGCCCCGCGCTTCCCGGCATTGCAAATAGGTCCCCCGGGAAGCCCCGCCGGACCTAGGGGCTTGTCGGGCGGGTCCGACGCACGGTGGGTGAGTGGGGAGGGCTGCTGCTGGCACACACCCACTCCTGAAGCCCACTGGGGCGGTCCAAGGGCGAGGAGCTCGGAGCTCGGTCAGGGCTGTCCCAGCAGAACTTTTTGAGGGTGGACGGACACGCCCGCGGGCAATCAGCTGTTGCGGGCAGGCCCCGGGGGCAGGCCCTGCTGAGTCCCCGAGCGCCACCTGGGTTCCTGCCACCACCCTTGGGCCGGGATGAGGTGCCACCTTGTGCGTAGAAGCCCTGCACACAGGCAAGAAGCCCCCCAGGCCCGCGGCGCACCCGACCCTGGAGCCCCCTGGCCGGCTGCAGCCACAGGGAACGGGGGTTCTGAGTTGGCGGGCCCCATTCCCGAAGCATCCACGGGCACTTCCCGAAGGGCTGACACCTGCTGCGCCTCAGCAGCCAGCCAACCTCCCTCCCTCTGGTCGGGCACTGCAAGCCACACAGCCACTTGTGTCCCCTGTGTCCCTCCCTGGAGGCCGCAGCGCGTTTTGGGTTTTGGCGCGGACGGGCCCCTCTCGGCTTCCGTAGTCCATTTGGCCCCGGAGCCTGCCAGACCCCTGGCTCTAGGAGGCTGCCCAGGGGCGCTGCCAACAGCCCCCAGGTGCTGGCTAGCCGCCTCGGCCGGCCACGGGGGGAGCACACACACCTGCGGGTGTCCCCGGGCCGCACACACGAACTGCCCCGCGCTTCCCGGCGTTGCAAATAGGTCCCCCGGGAAGCCCCGCCGGCCCTAGGGGCTTGTCGGGCGGGGCCGACGCACGGTGGGTGAGTGGGGAGGGCTGCTGCTGGCACACACCCACTCCTGAAGCCCACTGGGGCGGTCCAAGGGCGAGGAGCTCGGAGCTCGGTCAGGGCTGTCCCAGCAGAACTTTTTGAGGGTGGACGGACACGCCCGCGGGCAATCAGGTGTTGCGGGCAGGCCCCGGGGGCAGGCCCTGCTGAGTCCCCGAGCGCCACCTGGGTTCCTGCCACCACCCTTGGGCCGGGATGAGGTGCCACCTTGTGCGTAGAAGCCCTGCACACAGGCAAGAAGCCCCCCAGGCCCGCGGCGCACCCGACCCTGGAGCCCCCTGGCCGGCTGCAGCCACAGGGAACGGGGGTTCTGAGTTGGCGGGCCCCATTCCCGAAGCATCCACGGGCACTTCCCGAAGGGCTGACACCTGCTGCGCCTCAGCAGCCAGCCAACCTCCCTCCCTCTGGTCGGGCACTGCAAGCCACACAGCCACTTGTGTCCCCTGTGTCCCTCCCTGGAGGCCGCAGCGCGTTTTGGGTTTTGGCGCGGACGGGCCCCTCTCGGCTTCCGTAGTCCATTTGGCCCCGGAGCCTGCCAGACCCCTGGCTCTAGGAGGCTGCCCAGGGGCGCTGCCAACAGCCCCCAGGTGCTGGCTAGCCGCCTCGGCCGGCCACGGGGGGAGCACACACACCTGCGGGTGTCCCCGGGCCGCACACACGAACTGCCCCGCGCTTCCCGGCGTTGCAAATAGGTCCCCCGGGAAGCCCCGCCGGCCCTAGGGGCTTGTCGGGCGGGGCCGACGCACGGTGGGTGAGTGGGGAGGGCTGCTGCTGGCACACACCCACTCCTGAAGCCCACTGGGGCGGTCCAAGGGCGAGGAGCTCGGAGCTCGGTCAGGGCTGTCCCAGCAGAACTTTTTGAGGGTGGACGGACACGCCCGCGGGCAATCAGGTGTTGCGGGCAGGCCCCGGGGGCAGGCCCTGCTGAGTCCCCGAGCGCCACCTGGGTTCCTGCCACCACCCTTGGGCCGGGATGAGGTGCCACCTTGTGCGTAGAAGCCCTGCACACAGGCAAGAAGCCCCCCAGGCCCGCGGCGCACCCGACCCTGGAGCCCCCTGGCCGGCTGCAGCCACAGGGAACGGGGGTTCTGAGTTGGCAGGCCCCATTCCCGAAGCATCCACGGGCACTTCCCGAAGGGCTGACACCTGCTGCGCCTCAGCAGCCAGCCAACCTCCCTCCCTCTGGTCGGGCACTGCAAGCCACACAGCCACTTGTGTCCCCTGTGTCCCTCCCTGGAGGCCGCAGCGCGTTTTGGGTTTTGGCGCGGACGGGCCCCTCTCGGCTTCCGTAGTCCATTTGGCCCCGGAGCCTGCCAGACCCCTGGCTCTAGGAGGCTGCCCAGGGGCGCTGCCAACAGCCCCCAGGTGCTGGCTAGCCGCCTCGGCCGGCCACGGGGGGAGCACACACACCTGCGGGTGTCCCCGGGCCGCACACACGAACTGCCCCGCGCTTCCCGGCATTGCAAATAGGTCCCCCGGGAAGCCCCGCCGGACCTAGGGGCTTGTCGGGCGGGGCCGACGCACGGTGGGTGAGTGGGGAGGGCTGCTGCTGGCACACACCCACTCCTGAAGCCCACTGGGGCGGTCCAAGGGCGAGGAGCTCGGAGCTCGGTCAGGGCTGTCCCAGCAGAACTTTTTGAGGGTGGACGGACACGCCCGCGGGCAATCAGGTGTTGCGGGCAGGCCCCGGGGGCAGGCCCTGCTGAGTCCCCGAGCGCCACCTGGGTTCCTGCCACCACCCTTGGGCCGGGATGAGGTGCCACCTTGTGCGTAGAAGCCCTGCACACAGGCAAGAAGCCCCCCAGGCCCGCGGCGCACCCGACCCTGGAGCCCCCTGGCCGGCTGCAGCCACAGGGAACGGGGGTTCTGAGTTGGCGGGCCCCATTCCCGAAGCATCCACGGGCACTTCCCGAAGGGCTGACACCTGCTGCGCCTCAGCAGCCAGCCAACCTCCCTCCCTCTGGTCGGGCACTGCAAGCCACACAGCCACTTGTGTCCCCTGTGTCCCTCCCTGGAGGCCGCAGCGTGTTTTGGGTTTTGGCGCGGACGGGCCCCTCTCGGCTTCCGTAATCCATTTGGCCCCGGAGCCTGCCAGACCCCTGGCTCTAGGAGGCTGCCCAGGGGCGCTGCCAACAGCCCCCAGGTGCTGGCTAGCCGCCTCGGCCGGCCACGGGGGGAGCACACACACCTGCGGGTGTCCCCGGGCCGCACACACGAACTGCCCCGCGCTTCCCGGCGTTGCAAATAGGTCCCCCGGGAAGCCCCGCCGGCCCTAGGGGCTTGTCGGGCGGGGCCGACGCACGGTGGGTGAGTGGGGAGGGCTGCTGCTGGCACACACCCACTCCTGAAGCCCACTGGGGCGGTCCAAGGGCGAGGAGCTCGGAGCTCGGTCAGGGCTGTCCCAGCAGAACTTTTTGAGGGTGGACGGACACGCCCGCGGGCAATCAGGTGTTGCGGGCAGGCCCCGGGGGCAGGCCCTGCTGAGTCCCCGAGCGCCACCTGGGTTCCTGCCACCACCCTTGGGCCGGGTTGAGGTGCCACCTTGTGCGTAGAAGCCCTGCACACAGGCAAGAAGCCCCCCAGGCCCGCGGCGCACCCGACCCTGGAGCCCCCTGGCCGGCTGCAGCCACAGGGAACGGGGGTTCTGAGTTGGCGGGCCCCATTCCCGAAGCATCCACGGGCACTTCCCGAAGGGCTGACACCTGCTGCGCCTCAGCAGCCAGCCAACCTCCCTCCCTCTGGTCGGGCACTGCAAGCCACACAGCCACTTGTGTCCCCTGTGTCCCTCCCTGGAGGCCGCAGCGCGTTTTGGGTTTTGGCGCGGACGGGCCCCTCTCGGCTTCCGTAGTCCATTTGGCCCGGAGCCTGCCAGACCCCTGGCTCTAGGAGGCTGCCCAGGGGCGCTGCCAACAGCCCCCAGGTGCTGGCTAGCCGCCTCGGCCGGCCACGGGGGGAGCACACACACCTGCGGGTGTCCCCGGGCCGCACACACGAACTGCCCCGCGCTTCCCGGTGTTGCAAATAGGTCCCCCGGGAAGCCCCGCCCGCCCTAGGGGCTTGTCGGGCGGGGCCGACGCACGGTGGGTGAGTGGGGAGGGCTGCTGCTGGCACACACCCACTCCTGAAGCCCACTGGGGCGGTCCAAGGGCGAGGAGCTCGGAGCTCGGTCAGGGCTGTCCCAGCAGAACTTTTTGAGGGTGGACGGACACGCCCGCGGGCAATCAGGTGTTGCGGGCAGGCCCCGGGGGCAGGCCCTGCTGAGTCCCCGAGCACCACCTGGGTTCCTGCCACCACCCTTGGGCCGGGATGAGGTGCCACCTTGTGCGTAGAAGCCCTGCACACAGGCAAGAAGCCCCCCAGGCCCGCGGCGCACCCGACCCTGGAGCCCCCTGGCCGGCTGCAGCCACAGGGAACGGGGGTTCTGAGTTGGCGGGCCCCATTCCCGAAGCATCCACGGGCACTTCCCGAAGGGCTGACACCTGCTGCGCCTCAGCAGCCAGCCAACCTCCCTCCCTCTGGTCGGGCACTGCAAGCCACACAGCCACTTGTGTCCCCTGTGTCCCTCCCTGGAGGCCGCAGCGCGTTTTGGGTTTTGGCGCGGACGGGCCCCTCTCGGCTTCCGTAGTCCATTTGGCCCCGGAGCCTGCCAGACCCCTGGCTCTAGGAGGCTGCCCAGGGGCGCTGCCAACAGCCCCCAGGTGCTGGCTAGCCGCCTCGGCCGGCCACGGGGGGAGCACACACACCTGCGGGTGTCCCCGGGCCGCACACACGAACTGCCCCGCGCTTCCCGGCGTTGCAAATAGGTCCCCCGGGAAGCCCCGCCGGCCCTAGGGGCTTGTCGGGCGGGGCCGACGCACGGTGGGTGAGTGGGGAGGGCTGCTGCTGGCACACACCCACTCCTGAAGCCCACTGGGGCGGTCCAAGGGCGAGGAGCTCGGAGCTCGGTCAGGGCTGTCCCAGCAGAACTTTTTGAGGGTGGACGGACACGCCCGCGGGCAATCAGGTGTTGCGGGCAGGCCCCGGGGGCAGGCCCTGCTGAGTCCCCGAGCGCCACCTGGGTTCCTGCCACCACCCTTGGGCCGGGATGAGGTGCCACCTTGTGCGTAGAAGCCCTGCACACAGGCAAGAAGCCCCCCAGGCCCGCGGCGCACCCGACCCTGGAGCCCCCTGGCCGGATGCAGCCACAGGGAACGGGGGTTCTGAGTTGGCGGGCCCCATTCCCGAAGCATCCACGGGCACTTCCCGAAGGGCTGACACCTGCTGCGCCTCAGCAGCCAGCCAACCTCCCTCCCTCTGGTCGGGCACTGCAAGCCACACAGCCACTTGTGTCCCCTGTGTCCCTCCCTGGAGGCCGCAGCGCGTTTTGGGTTTTGGCGCGGACGGGCCCCTCTCGGCTTCCGTAGTCCATTTGGCCCCGGAGCCTGCCAGACCCCTGGCTCTAGGAGGCTGCCCAGGGGCGCTGCCAACAGCCCCCAGGTGCTGGCTAGCCGCCTCGGCCCGCCACGGGGGGAGCACACACACCTGCGGGTGTCCCCGGGCCGCACACACGGACTGCCCCGCGCTTCCCGGCATTGCAAATAGGTCCCCCGGGAAGCCCCGCCGGCCCTAGGGGCTTGTCGGGCGGGGCCGACGCACGGTGGGTGAGTGGGGAGGGCTGCTGCTGGCACACACCCACTCCTGAAGCCCACTGGGGCGGTCCAAGGGCGAGGAGCTCGGAGCTCGGTCAGGGCTGTCCCAGCAGAACTTTTTGAGGGTGGACGGACACGCCCGCGGGCAATCAGGTGTTGCGGGCAGGCCCCGGGGGCAGGCCCTGCTGAGTCCCCGAGCGCCACCTGGGTTCCTGCCACCACCCTTGGGCCGGGATGAGGTGCCACCTTGTGCGTAGAAGCCCTGCACACAGGCAAGAAGCCCCCCAGGCCCGCGGCGCACCCGACCCTGGAGCCCCCTGGCCGGATGCAGCCACAGGGAACGGGGGTTCTGAGTTGGCGGGCCCCATTCCCGAAGCATCCACGGGCACTTCCCGAAGGGCTGACACCTGCTGCGCCTCAGCAGCCAGCCAACCTCCCTCCCTCTGGTCGGGCACTGCAAGCCACACAGCCACTTGTGTCCCCTGTGTCCCTCCCTGGAGGCCGCAGCGCGTTTTGGGTTTTGGCGCGGACGGGCCCCTCTCGGCTTCCGTAGTCCATTTGGCCCCGGAGCCTGCCAGACCCCTGGCTCTAGGAGGCTGCCCAGGGGCGCTGCCAACAGCCCCCAGGTGCTGGCTAGCCGCCTCGGCCGGCCACGGGGGGAGCACACACACCTGCGGGTGTCCCCGGGCCGCACACACGAACTGCCCCGCGCTTCCCGGCGTTGCAAATAGGTCCCCCGGGAAGCCCCGCCGGCCCTAGGGGCTTGTCGGGCGGGGCCGATGCACGGTGGGTGAGTGGGGAGGGCTGCTCCTGGCACACACCCACTCCTGAAGCCCACTGGGGCGGTCCAAGGGCGAGGAGCTCGGAGCTCGGTCAGGGCTGTCCCAGCAGAACTTTTTGAGGGTGGACGGACATGCCCGCGGGCAATCAGGTGTTGCGGGCAGGCCCCGGGGGCAGGCCCTGCTGAGTCCCCGAGCGCCACCTGGGTTCCTGCCACCACCCTTGGGCCGGGATGAGGTGCCACCTTGTGCGTAGAAGCCCTGCACACAGGCAAGAAGCCCCCCAGGCCCGCGGCGCACCCGACCCTGGAGCCCCCTGGCCGGCTGCAGCCACAGGGAACGGGGGTTCTGAGTTGGCGGGCCCCATTCCCGAAGCATCCACGGGCACTTCCCGAAGGGCTGACACCTGCTGCGCCTCAGCAGCCAGCCAACCTCCCTCCCTCTGGTCGGGCACTGCAAGCCACACAGCCACTTGTGTCCCCTGTGTCCCTCCCTGGAGGCCGCAGCGCGTTTTGGGTTTTGGCGCGGACGGGCCCCTCTCGGCTTCCGTAGTCCATTTGGCCCCGGAGCCTGCCAGACCCCTGGCTCTAGGAGGCTGCCCAGGGGCGCTGCCAACAGCCCCCAGGTGCTGGCTAGCCGCCTCGGCCGGCCACGGGGGGAGCACACACACCTGCGGGTGTCCCCGGGCCGCACACACGAACTGCCCCGCGCTTCCCGGCGTTGCAAATAGGTCCCCCGGGAAGCCCCGCCGGCCCTAGGGGCTTGTCGGGCGGGGCCGACGCACGGTGGGTGAGTGGGGAGGGCTGCTGCTGGCACACACCCACTCCTGAAGCCCACTGGGGCGGTCCAAGGGCGAGGAGCTCGGAGCTCGGTCAGGGCTGTCCCAGCAGAACTTTTTGAGGGTGGACGGACACGCCCGCGGGCAATCAGGTGTTGCGGGCAGGCCCCGGGGGCAGGCCCTGCTGAGTCCCCGAGCGCCACCTGGGTTCCTGCCACCACCCTTGGGCCGGGATGAGGTGCCACCTTGTGCGTAGAAGCCCTGCACACAGGCAAGAAGCCCCCCAGGCCCGCGGCGCACCCGACCCTGGAGCCCCCTGGCCGGCTGCAGCCACAGGGAACGGGGGTTCTGAGTTGGCAGGCCCCATTCCCGAAGCATCCACGGGCACTTCCCGAAGGGCTGACACCTGCTGCGCCTCAGCAGCCAGCCAACCTCCCTCCCTCTGGTCGGGCACTGCAAGCCACACAGCCACTTGTGTCCCCTGTGTCCCTCCCTGGAGGCCGCAGCGCGTTTTGGGTTTTGGCGCGGACGGGCCCCTCTCGGCTTCCGTAGTCCATTTGGCCCCGGAGCCTGCCAGACCCCTGGCTCTAGGAGGCTGCCCAGGGGCGCTGCCAACAGCCCCCAGGTGCTGGCTAGCCGCCTCGGCCGGCCACGGGGGAAGCACACACACCTGCGGGTGTCCCCGGGCCGCACACACGAACTGCCCCGCGCTTCCCGGCGTTGCAAATAGGTCCCCCGGGAAGCCCCGCCGGCCCTAGGGGCTTGTCGGGCGGGGCCGACGCACGGTGGGTGAGTGGGGAGGGCTGCTGCTGGCACACACCCACTCCTGAAGCCCACTGGGGCGGTCCAAGGGCGAGGAGCTCGGAGCTCGGTCAGGGCTGTCCCAGCAGAACTTTTTGAGGGTGGACGGACACGCCCGCGGGCAATCAGGTGTTGCGGGCAGGCCCCGGGGGCAGGCCCTGCTGAGTCCCCGAGCGCCACCTGGGTTCCTGCCACCACCCTTGGGCCGGGATGAGGTGCCACCTTGTGCGTAGAAGCCCTGCACACAGGCAAGAAGCCCCCCAGGCCCGCGGCGCACCCGACCCTGGAGCCCCCTGGCCGGCTGCAGCCACAGGGAACGGGGGTTCTGAGTTGGCGGGCCCCATTCCCGAAGCATCCACGGGCACTTCCCGAAGGGCTGACACCTGCTGCGCCTCAGCAGCCAGCCAACCTCCCTCCCTCTGGTCGGGCACTGCAAGCCACACAGCCACTTGTGTCCCCTGTGTCCCTCCCTGGAGGCCGCAGCGCGTTTTGGGTTTTGGCGCGGACGGGCCCCTCTCGGCTTCCGTAGTCCATTTGGCCCCGGAGCCTGCCAGACCCCTGGCTCTAGGAGGCTGCCCAGGGGCGCTGCCAACAGCCCCCAGGTGCTGGCTAGCCGCCTCGGCCGGCCACGGGGGGAGCACACACACCTGCGGGTGTCCCCGGGCCGCACACACGAACTGCCCCGCGCTTCCCGGCATTGCAAATAGGTCCCCCGGGAAGCCCCGCCGGCCCTAGGGGCTTGTCGGGCGGGGCCGACGCACGGTGGGTGAGTGGGGAGGGCTGCTGCTGGCACACACCCACTCCTGAAGCCCACTGGGGCGGTCCAAGGGCGAGGAGCTCGGAGCTCGGTCAGGGCTGTCCCAGCAGAACTTTTTGAGGGTGGACGGACACGCCCGCGGGCAATCAGGTGTTGCGGGCAGGCCCCGGGGGCAGGCCCTGCTGAGTCCCCGAGCGCCACCTGGGTTCCTGCCACCACCCTTGGGCCGGGATGAGGTGCCACCTTGTGCGTAGAAGCCCTGCACACAGGCAAGAAGCCCCCCAGGCCCGCGGCGCACCCGACCCTGGAGCCCCCTGGCCGGCTGCAGCCACAGGGAACGGGGGTTCTGAGTTGGCAGGCCCCATTCCCGAAGCATCCACGGGCACTTCCCGAAGGGCTGACACCTGCTGCGCCTCAGCAGCCAGCCAACCTCCCTCCCTCTGGTCGGGCACTGCAAGCCACACAGCCACTTGTGTCCCCTGTGTCCCTCCCTGGAGGCCGCAGCGCGTTTTGGGTTTGGCGCGGACGGGCCCCTCTCGGCTTCCGTAGTCCATTTGGCCCCGGAGCCTGCCAGACCCCTGGCTCTAGGAGGCTGCCCAGGGGCGCTGCCAACAGCCCCCAGGTACTGGCTAGCCGCCTCGGCCGGCCACGGGGGGAGCACACACACCTGCGGGTGTCCCCGGGCCGCACACACGAACTGCCCCGCGCTTCCCGGCGTTGCAAATAGGTCCCCCGGGAAGCCCCGCCGGCCCTAGGGGCTTGTCGGGCGGGGCCGACGCACGGTGGGTGAGTGGGGAGGGCTGCTGCTGGCACACACCCACTCCTGAAGCCCACTGGGGCGGTCCAAGGGCGAGGAGCTCGGAGCTCGGTCAGGGCTGTCCCAGCAGAACTTTTTGAGGGTGGACGGACACGCCCGCGGGAAATCAGGTGTTGCGGGCAGGCCCCGGGGGCAGGCCCTGCTGAGTCCCCGAGCGCCACCTGGGTTCCTGCCACCACCCTTGGGCCGGGATGAGGTGCCACCTTGTGCGTAGAAGCCCTGCACACAGGCAAGAAGCCCCCCAGGCCCGCGGTGCACCCGACCCTGGAGCCCCCTGGCCGGCTGCAGCCACAGGGAACGGGGGTTCTGAGTTGGCAGGCCCCATTCCCGAAGCATCCACGGGCACTTCCCGAAGGGCTGACACCTGCTGCGCCTCAGCAGCCAGCCAACCTCCCTCCCTCTGGTCGGGCACTGCAAGCCACACAGCCACTTGTGTCCCCTGTGTCCCTCCCTGGAGGCCGCAGCGCGTTTTGGGTTTTGGCGCGGACGGGCCCCTCTCGGCTTCCGTAGTCCATTTGGCCCCGGAGCCTGCCAGACCCCTGGCTCTAGGAGGCTGCCCAGGGGCGCTGCCAACAGCCCCCAGGTGCTGGCTAGCCGCCTCGGCCGGCCACGGGGGGAGCACACACACCTGCGGGTGTCCCCGGGCCGCACACACGAACTGCCCCGCGCTTCCCGGCGTTGCAAATAGGTCCCCCGGGAAGCCCCGCCGGCCCTAGGGGCTTGTCGGGCGGGGCCGACGCACGGTGGGTGAGTGGGGAGGGCTGCTGCTGGCACACACCCACTCCTGAAGCCCACTGGGGCGGTCCAAGGGCGAGGAGCTCGGAGCTCGGTCAGGGCTGTCCCAGCAGAACTTTTTGAGGGTGGACGGACACGCCCGCGGGCAATCAGGTGTTGCGGGCAGGCCCCGGGGGCAGGCCCTGCTGAGTCCCCGAGCGCCACCTGGGTTCCTGCCACCACCCTTGGGCCGGGATGAGGTGCCACCTTGTGCGTAGAAGCCCTGCACACAGGCAAGAAGCCCCCCAGGCCCGCGGCGCACCCGACCCTGGAGCCCCCTGGCCGGCTGCAGCCACAGGGAACGGGGGTTCTGAGTTGGCAGGCCCCATTCCCGAAGCATCCACGGGCACTTCCCGAAGGGCTGACACCTGCTGCGCCTCAGCAGCCAGCCAACCTCCCTCCCTCTGGTCGGGCACTGCAAGCCACACAGCCACTTGTGTCCCCTGTGTCCCTCCCTGGAGGCCGCAGCGCGTTTTGGGTTTTGGCGCGGACGGGCCCCTCTCGGCTTCCGTAGTCCATTTGGCCCCGGAGCCTGCCAGACCCCTGGCTCTAGGAGGCTGCCCAGGGGCGCTGCCAACAGCCCCCAGGTGCTGGCTAGCCGCCTCGGCCGGCCACGGGGGGAGCACACACACCTGCGGGTGTCCCCGGGCCGCACACACGAACTGCCCCGCGCTTCCCGGCGTTGCAAATAGGTCCCCCGGGAAGCCCCGCCGGCCCTAGGGGCTTGTCGGGCGGGGCCGACGCACGGTGGGTGAGTGGGGAGGGCTGCTGCTGGCACACACCCACTCCTGAAGCCCACTGGGGCGGTCCAAGGGCGAGGAGCTCGGAGCTCGGTCAGGGCTGTCCCAGCAGAACTTTTTGAGGGTGGACGGACACGCCCGCGGGCAATCAGGTGTTGCGGGCAGGCCCCGGGGGCAGGCCCTGCTGAGTCCCCGAGCGCCACCTGGGTTCCTGCCACCACCCTTGGGCCGGGATGAGGTGCCACCTTGTGCGTAGAAGCCCTGCACACAGGCAAGAAGCCCCCCAGGCCCGCGGCGCACCCGACCCTGGAGCCCCCTGGCCGGCTGCAGCCACAGGGAACGGGGGTTCTGAGTTGGCAGGCCCCATTCCCGAAGCATCCACGGGCACTTCCCGAAGGGCTGACACCTGCTGCGCCTCAGCAGCCAGCCAACCTCCCTCCCTCTGGTCGGGCACTGCAAGCCACACAGCCACTTGTGTCCCCTGTGTCCCTCCCTGGAGGCCGCAGCGCGTTTTGGGTTTTGGCGCGGACGGGCCCCTCTCGGCTTCCGTAGTCCATTTGGCCCCGGAGCCTGCCAGACCCCTGGCTCTAGGAGGCTGCCCAGGGGCGCTGCCAACAGCCCCCAGGTGCTGGCTAGCCGCCTCGGCCGGCCACGGGGGGAGCACACACACCTGCGGGTGTCCCCGGGCCGCACACACGAACTGCCCCGCGCTTCCCGGCGTTGCAAATAGGTCCCCCGGGAAGCCCCGCCGGCCCTAGGGGCTTGTCGGGCGGGGCCGACGCACGGTGGGTGAGTGGGGAGGGCTGCTGCTGGCACACACCCACTCCTGAAGCCCACTGGGGCGGTCCAAGGGCGAGGAGCTCGGAGCTCGGTCAGGGCTGTCCCAGCAGAACTTTTTGAGGGTGGACGGACACGCCCGCGGGCAATCAGGTGTTGCGGGCAGGCCCCGGGGGCAGGCCCTGCTGAGTCCCCGAGCGCCACCTGGGTTCCTGCCACCACCCTTGGGCCGGGATGAGGTGCCACCTTGTGCGTAGAAGCCCTGCACACAGGCAAGAAGCCCCCCAGGCCCGCGGCGCACCCGACCCTGGAGCCCCCTGGCCGGCTGCAGCCACAGGGAACGGGGGTTCTGAGTTGGCAGGCCCCATTCCCGAAGCATCCACGGGCACTTCCCGAAGGGCTGACACCTGCTGCGCCTCAGCAGCCAGCCAACCTCCCTCCCTCTGGTCGGGCACTGCAAGCCACACAGCCACTTGTGTCCCCTGTGTCCCTCCCTGGAGGCCGCAGCGCGTTTTGGGTTTTGGCGCGGACGGGCCCCTCTCGGCTTCCGTAGTCCATTTGGCCCCGGAGCCTGCCAGACCCCTGGCTCTAGGAGGCTGCCCAGGGGCGCTGCCAACAGCCCCCAGGTGCTGGCTAGCCGCCTCGGCCGGCCACGGGGGGAGCACACACACCTGCGGGTGTCCCCGGGCCGCACACACGAACTGCCCCGCGCTTCCCGGCATTGCAAATAGGTCCCCCGGGAAGCCCCGCCGGCCCTAGGGGCTTGTCGGGCGGGGCCGACGCACGGTGGGTGAGTGGGGAGGGCTGCTGCTGGCACACACCCACTCCTGAAGCCCACTGGGGCGGTCCAAGGGCGAGGAGCTCGGAGCTCGGTCAGGGCTGTCCCAGCAGAACTTTTTGAGGGTGGACGGACACGCCCGCGGGCAATCAGGTGTTGCGGGCAGGCCCCGGGGGCAGGCCCTGCTGAGTCCCCGAGCGCCACCTGGGTTCCTGCCACCACCCTTGGGCCGGGATGAGGTGCCACCTTGTGCGTAGAAGCCCTGCACACAGGCAAGAAGCCCCCCAGGCCCGCGGCGCACCCGACCCTGGAGCCCCCTGGCCGGCTGCAGCCACAGGGAACGGGGGTTCTGAGTTGGCAGGCCCCATTCCCGAAGCATCCACGGGCACTTCCCGAAGGGCTGACACCTGCTGCGCCTCAGCAGCCAGCCAACCTCCCTCCCTCTGGTCGGGCACTGCAAGCCACACAGCCACTTGTGTCCCCTGTGTCCCTCCCTGGAGGCCGCAGCGCGTTTTGGGTTTTGGCGCGGACGGGCCCCTCTCGGCTTCCGTAGTCCATTTGGCCCCGGAGCCTGCCAGACCCCTGGCTCTAGGAGGCTGCCCAGGGGCGCTGCCAACAGCCCCCAGGTGCTGGCTAGCCGCCTCGGCCGGCCACGGGGGGAGCACACACACCTGCGGGTGTCCCCGGGCCGCACACACGAACTGCCCCGCGCTTCCCGGCATTGCAAATAGGTCCCCCGGGAAGCCCCGCCGGACCTAGGGGCTTGTCGGGCGGGGCCGACGCACGGTGGGTGAGTGGGGAGGGCTGCTGCTGGCACACACCCACTCCTGAAGCCCACTGGGGCGGTCCAAGGGCGAGGAGCTCGGAGCTCGGTCAGGGCTGTCCCAGCAGAACTTTTTGAGGGTGGACGGACACGCCCGCGGGCAATCAGGTGTTGCGGGCAGGCCCCGGGGGCAGGCCCTGCTGAGTCCCCGAGCGCCACCTGGGTTCCTGCCACCACCCTTGGGCCGGGATGAGGTGCCACCTTGTGCGTAGAAGCCCTGCACACAGGCAAGAAGCCCCCCAGGCCCGCGGCGCACCCGACCCTGGAGCCCCCTGGCCGGCTGCAGCCACAGGGAACGGGGGTTCTGAGTTGGCAGGCCCCATTCCCGAAGCATCCACGGGCACTTCCCGAAGGGCTGACACCTGCTGCGCCTCAGCAGCCAGCCAACCTCCCTCCCTCTGGTCGGGCACTGCAAGCCACACAGCCACTTGTGTCCCCTGTGTCCCTCCCTGGAGGCCGCAGCGCGTTTTGGGTTTTGGCGCGGACGGGCCCCTCTCGGCTTCCGTAGTCCATTTGGCCCCGGAGCCTGCCAGACCCCTGGCTCTAGGAGGCTGCCCAGGGGCGCTGCCAACAGCCCCCAGGTGCTGGCTAGCCGCCTCGGCCGGCCACGGGGGGAGCACACACACCTGCGGGTGTCCCCGGGCCGCACACACGAACTGCCCCGCGCTTCCCGGCGTTGCAAATAGGTCCCCCGGGAAGCCCCGCCGGCCCTAGGGGCTTGTCGGGCGGGGCCGATGCACGGTGGGTGAGTGGGGAGGGCTGCTGCTGGCACACACCCACTCCTGAAGCCCACTGGGGCGGTCAAAGGGCGATGAGCTCGGAGCTCGGTCAGGGCTGTCCCAGCAGAACTTTTTGAGGGTGGACGGACACGCCCGCGGGCAATCGCAATCAGGTGTTGCGGGCAGGCCCCGGGGGCAGGCCCTGCTGAGTCCCCGAGCGCCACCTGGGTTCCTGCCACCACCCTTGGGCCGGGATGAGGTGCCACCTTGTGCGTAGAAGCCCTGCACACAGGCAAGAAGCCCCCCAGGCCCGCGGCGCACCCGACCCTGGAGCCCCCTGGCCGGCTGCAGCCACAGGGAACGGGGGTTCTGAGTTGGCGGGCCCCATTCCCGAAGCATCCACGGGCACTTCCCGAAGGGCTGACACCTGCTGCGCCTCAGCAGCCAGCCAACCTCCCTCCCTCTGGTCGGGCACTGCAAGCCACACAGCCACTTGTGTCCCCTGTGTCCCTCCCTGGAGGCCGCAGCGCGTTTTGGGTTTTGGCGCGGACGGGCCCCTCTCGGCTTCCGTAGTCCATTTGGCCCCGGAGCCTGCCAGACCCCTGGCTCTAGGAGGCTGCCCAGGGGCGCTGCCAACAGCCCCCAGGTGCTGGCTAGCCGCCTCGGCCGGCCACGGGGGGAGCACACACACCTGCGGGTGTCCCCGGGCCGCACACACGAACTGCCCCGCGCTTCCCGGCGTTGCAAATAGGTCCCCCGGGAAGCCCCGCCGGCCCTAGGGGCTTGTCGGGCGGGGCCGACGCACGGTGGGTGAGTGGGGAGGGCTGCTGCTGGCACACACCCACTCCTGAAGCCCACTGGGGCGGTCCAAGGGCGAGGAGCTCGGAGCTCGGTCAGGGCTGTCCCAGCAGAACTTTTTGAGGGTGGACGGACACGCCCGCGGGCAATCAGGTGTTGCGGGCAGGCCCCGGGGGCAGGCCCTGCTGAGTCCCCGAGCGCCACCTGGGTTCCTGCCACCACCCTTGGGCCGGGATGAGGTGCCACCTTGTGCGTAGAAGCCCTGCACACAGGCAAGAAGCCCCCCAGGCCCGCGGCGCACCCGACCCTGGAGCCCCCTGGCCGGCTGCAGCCACAGGGAACGGGGGTTCTGAGTTGGCGGGCCCCATTCCCGAAGCATCCACGGGCACTTCCCGAAGGGCTGACACCTGCTGCGCCTCAGCAGCCAGCCAACCTCCCTCCCTCTGGTCGGGCACTGCAAGCCACACAGCCACTTGTGTCCCCTGTGTCCCTCCCTGGAGGCCGCAGCGCGTTTTGGGTTTTGGCGCGGACGGGCCCCTCTCGGCTTCCGTAGTCCATTTGGCCCCGGAGCCTGCCAGACCCCTGGCTCTAGGAGGCTGCCCAGGGGCGCTGCCAACAGCCCCCAGGTGCTGGCTAGCCGCCTCGGCCGGCCACGGGGGGAGCACACACACCTGCGGGTGTCCCCGGGCCGCACACACGAACTGCCCCGCGCTTCCCGGCGTTGCAAATAGGTCCCCCGGGAAGCCCCGCCGGCCCTAGGGGCTTGTCGGGCGGGGCCGACGCACGGTGGGTGAGTGGGGAGGGCTGCTGCTGGCACACACCCACTCCTGAAGCCCACTGGGGCGGTCCAAGGGCGAGGAGCTCGGAGCTCGGTCAGGGCTGTCCCAGCAGAACTTTTTGAGGGTGGACGGACACGCCCGCGGGCAATCAGGTGTTGTGGGCAGGCCCCGGGGGCAGGCCCTGCTGAGTCCCCGAGCGCCACCTGGGTTCCTGCCACCACCCTTGGGCCGGGATGAGGTGCCACCTTGTGCGTAGAAGCCCTGCACACAGGCAAGAAGCCCCCCAGGCCCGCGGCGCACCCGACCCTGGAGCCCCCTGGCCGGCTGCAGCCACAGGGAACGGGGGTTCTGAGTTGGCGGGCCCCATTCCCGAAGCATCCACGGGCACTTCCCGAAGGGCTGACACCTGCTGCGCCTCAGCAGCCAGCCAACCTCCCTCCCTCTGGTCGGGCACTGCAAGCCACACAGCCACTTGTGTCCCCTGTGTCCCTCCCTGGAGGCCGCAGCGCGTTTTGGGTTTTGGCGCGGACGGGCCCCTCTCGGCTTCCGTAGTCCATTTGGCCCCGGAGCCTGCCAGACCCCTGGCTCTAGGAGGCTGCCCAGGGGCGCTGCCAACAGCCCCCAGGTGCTGGCTAGCCGCCTCGGCCGGCCACGGGGGGAGCACACACACCTGCGGGTGTCCCCGGGCCGCACACACGAACTGCCCCGCGCTTCCCGGCGTTGCAAATAGGTCCCCCGGGAAGCCCCGCCGGCCCTAGGGGCTTGTCGGGCGGGGCCGATGCACGGTGGGTGAGTGGGGAGGGCTGCTGCTGGCACACACCCACTCCTGAAGCCCACTGGGGCGGTCAAAGGGCGATGAGCTCGGAGCTCGGTCAGGGCTGTCCCAGCAGAACTTTTTGAGGGTGGACGGACACGCCCGCGGGCAATCGCAATCAGGTGTTGCGGGCAGGCCCCGGGGGCAGGCCCTGCTGAGTCCCCGAGCGCCACCTGGGTTCCTGCCACCACCCTTGGGCCGGGATGAGGTGCCACCTTGTGCGTAGAAGCCCTGCACACAGGCAAGAAGCCCCCCAGGCCCGCGGCGCACCCGACCCTGGAGCCCCCTGGCCGGCTGCAGCCACAGGGAACGGGGGTTCTGAGTTGGCGGGCCCCATTCCCGAAGCATCCACGGGCACTTCCCGAAGGGCTGACACCTGCTGCGCCTCAGCAGCCAGCCAACCTCCCTCCCTCTGGTCGGGCACTGCAAGCCACACAGCCACTTGTGTCCCCTGTGTCCCTCCCTGGAGGCCGCAGCGCGTTTTGGGTTTTGGCGCGGACGGGCCCCTCTCGGCTTCCGTAGTCCATTTGGCCCCGGAGCCTGCCAGACCCCTGGCTCTAGGAGGCTGCCCAGGGGCGCTGCCAACAGCCCCCAGGTGCTGGCTAGCCGCCTCGGCCGGCCACGGGGGGAGCACACACACCTGCGGGTGTCCCCGGGCCGCACACACGGACTGCCCCGCGCTTCCCGGCGTTGCAAATAGGTCCCCCGGGAAGCCCCGCCGGCCCTAGGGGCTTGTCGGGCGGGGCCGACGCACGGTGGGTGAGTGGGGAGGGCTGCTGCTGGCACACACCCACTCCTGAAGCCCACTGGGGCGGTCCAAGGGCGAGGAGCTCGGAGCTCGGTCAGGGCTGTCCCAGCAGAACTTTTTGAGGGTGGACGGACACGCCCGCGGGCAATCAGGTGTTGCGGGCAGGCCCCGGGGGCAGGCCCTGCTGAGTCCCCGAGCGCCACCTGGGTTCCTGCCACCACCCTTGGGCCGGGATGAGGTGCCACCTTGTGCGTAGAAGCCCTGCACACAGGCAAGAAGCCCCCCAGGCCCGCGGCGCACCCGACCCTGGAGCCCCCTGGCCGGCTGCAGCCACAGGGAACGGGGGTTCTGAGTTGGCGGGCCCCATTCCCGAAGCATCCACGGGCACTTCCCGAAGGGCTGACACCTGCTGCGCCTCAGCAGCCAGCCAACCTCCCTCCCTCTGGTCGGGCACTGCAAGCCACACAGCCACTTGTGTCCCCTGTGTCCCTCCCTGGAGGCCGCAGCGCGTTTTGGGTTTTGGCGCGGACGGGCCCCTCTCGGCTTCCGTAGTCCATTTGGCCCCGGAGCCTGCCAGACCCCTGGCTCTAGGAGGCTGCCCAGGGGCGCTGCCAACAGCCCCCAGGTGCTGGCTAGCCGCCTCGGCCGGCCACGGGGGGAGCACACACACCTGCGGGTGTCCCCGGGCCGCACACACGAACTGCCCCGCGCTTCCCGGCGTTGCAAATAGGTCCCCCGGGAAGCCCCGCCGGCCCTAGGGGCTTGTCGGGCGGGGCCGACGCACGGTGGGTGAGTGGGGAGGGCTGCTGCTGGCACACACCCACTCCTGAAGCCCACTGGGGCGGTCCAAGGGCGAGGAGCTCGGAGCTCGGTCAGGGCTGTCCCAGCAGAACTTTTTGAGGGTGGACGGACACGCCCGCGGGCAATCAGGTGTTGCGGGCAGGCCCCGGGGGCAGGCCCTGCTGAGTCCCCGAGCGCCACCTGGGTTCCTGCCACCACCCTTGGGCCGGGATGAGGTGCCACCTTGTGCGTAGAAGCCCTGCACACAGGCAAGAAGCCCCCCAGGCCCGCGGCGCACCCGACCCTGGAGCCCCCTGGCCGGCTGCAGCCACAGGAACGGGGGTTCTGAGTTGGCGGGCCCCATTCCCGAAGCATCCACGGGCACTTCCCGAAGGGCTGACACCTGCTGCGCCTCAGCAGCCAGCCAACCTCCCTCCCTCTGGTCGGGCACTGCAAGCCACACAGCCACTTGTGTCCCCTGTGTCCCTCCCTGGAGGCCGCAGCGCGTTTTGGGTTTTGGCGCGGATGGGCCCCTCTCGGCTTCCGTAGTCCATTTGGCCCCGGAGCCTGCCAGACCCCTGGCTCTAGGAGGCTGCCCAGGGGCGCTGCCAACAGCCCCCAGGTGCTGGCTAGCCGCCTCGGCCGGCCACGGGGGGAGCACACACACCTGCGGGTGTCCCCGGGCCGCACACACGAACTGCCCCGCGCTTCCCGGCGTTGCAAATAGGTCCCCCGGGAAGCCCCGCCGGCCCTAGGGGCTTGTCGGGCGGGGCCGACGCACGGTGGGTGAGTGGGGAGGGCTGCTGCTGGCACACACCTACTCCGGAAGCCCACTGGGGCGGTCCAAGGGCGAGGAGCTCGGAGCTCGGTCAGGGCTGTCCCAGCAGAACTTTTTGAGGGTGGACGGACACGCCCGCGGGCAATCAGGTGTTGCGGGCAGGCCCCGGGGGCAGGCCCTGCTGAGTCCCCGAGCGCCACCTGGGTTCCTGCCACCACCCTTGGGCCGGGATGAGGTGCCACCTTGTGCGTAGAAGCCCTGCACACAGGCAAGAAGCCCCCCAGGCCCGCGGCGCACCCGACCCTGGAGCCCCCTGGCCGGCTGCAGCCACAGGGAACGGGGGTTCTGAGTTGGCGGGCCCCATTCCCGAAGCATCCACGGGCACTTCCCGAAGGGCTGACACCTGCTGCGCCTCAGCAGCCAGCCAACCTCCCTCCCTCTGGTCGGGCACTGCAAGCCACACAGCCACTTGTGTCCCCTGTGTCCCTCCCTGGAGGCCGCAGCGCGTTTTGGGTTTTGGCGCGGACGGGCCCCTCTCGGCTTCCGTAGTCCATTTGGCCCCGGAGCCTGCCAGACCCCTGGCTCTAGGAGGCTGCCCAGGGGCGCTGCCAACAGCCCCCAGGTGCTGGCTAGCCGCCTCGGCCGGCCACGGGGGGAGCACACACACCTGCGGGTGTCCCCGGGCCTCACACACGAACTGCCCCGCGCTTCCCGGCGTTGCAAATAGGTCCCCCGGGAAGCCCCGCCGGCCCTAGGGGCTTGTCGGGCGGGGCCGACGCACGGTGGGTGAGTGGGGAGGGCTGCTGCTGGCACACACCCACTCCTGAAGCCCACTGGGGCGGTCCAAGGGCGAGGAGCTCGGAGCTCGGTCAGGGCTGTCCCCAGCAGAACTTTTTGAGGGTGGACGGACACGCCCGCGGGCAATCAGGTGTTGCGGGCAGGCCCCGGGGGCAGGCCCTGCTGAGTCCCCGAGCGCCACCTGGGTTCCTGCCACCACCCTTGGGCCGGGATGAGGTGCCACCTTGTGCGTAGAAGCCCTGCACACAGGCAAGAAGCCCCCCAGGCCCGCGGCGCACCCGACCCTGGAGCCCCCTGGCCGGCTGCAGCCACAGGGAACGGGGGTTCTGAGTTGGCGGGCCCCATTCCCGAAGCATCCACGGGCACTTCCCGAAGGGCTGACACCTGCTGCGCCTCAGCAGCCAGCCAACCTCCCTCCCTCTGGTCGGGCACTGCAAGCCACACAGCCACTTGTGTCCCCTGTGTCCCTCCCTGGAGGCCGCAGCGCGTTTTGGGTTTTGGCGCGGACGGGCCCCTCTCGGCTTCCGTAGTCCATTTGGCCCCGGAGCCTGCCAGACCCCTGGCTCTAGGAGGCTGCCCAGGGCGCTGCCAACAGCCCCCAGGTGCTGGCTAGCCGCCTCGGCCGGCCACGGGGGGAGCACACACACCTGCGGGTGTCCCCGGGCCGCACACACGAACTGCCCCGTGCTTCCCGGCGTTGCAAATAGGTCCCCCGGGAAGCCCCGCCGGCCCTAGGGGCTTGTCGGGCGGGGCCGACGCACGGTGGGTGAGTGGGGAGGGCTGCTGCTGGCACACACCCACTCCTGAAGCCCACTGGGGCGGTCAAAGGGCGATGAGCTCGGAGCTCGGTCAGGGCTGTCCCAGCAGAACTTTTTGAGGGTGGACGGACACGCCCGCGGGCAATCGCAATCAGGTGTTGCGGGCAGGCCCCGGGGGCAGGCCCTGCTGAGTCCCCGAGCGCCACCTGGGTTCCTGCCACCACCCTTGGGGCCGGGATGAGGTGCCACCTTGTGCGTAGAAGCCCTGCACACAGGCAAGAAGCCCCCCAGGCCCGCGGCGCACCCGACCCTGGAGCCCCCTGGCCGGCTGCAGCCACAGGGAACGGGGGTTCTGAGTTGGCGGGCCCCATTCCCGAAGCATCCACGGGCACTTCCCGAAGGGCTGACACCTGCTGCGCCTCAGCAGCCAGCCAACCTCCCTCCCTCTGGTCGGGCACTGCAAGCCACACAGCCACTTGTGTCCCCTGTGTCCCTCCCTGGAGGCCGCAGCGCGTTTTGGGTTTTGGCGCGGACGGGCCCCTCTCGGCTTCCGTAGTCCATTTGGCCCCGGAGCCTGCCAGACCCCTGGCTCTAGGAGGCTGCCCAGGGGCGCTGCCAACAGCCCCCAGGTGCTGGCTAGCCGCCTCGGCCGGCCACGGGGGGAGCACACACACCTGCGGGTGTCCCCGGGCCGCACACACGAACTGCCCCGCGCTTCCCGGCGTTGCAAATAGGTCCCCCGGGAAGCCCCGCCGGCCCTAGGGGCTTGTCGGGCGGGGCCGACGCACGGTGGGTGAGTGGGGAGGGCTGCTGCTGGCACACACCCACTCCTGAAGCCCACTGGGGCGGTCCAAGGGCGAGGAGCTCGGAGCTCGGTCAGGGCTGTCCCAGCAGAACTTTTTGAGGGTGGACGGACACGCCCGCGGGCAATCAGGTGTTGCGGGCAGGCCCCGGGGGCAGGCCCTGCTGAGTCCCCCGAGCGCCACCTGGGTTCCTGCCACCACCCTTGGGCCGGGATGAGGTGCCACCTTGTGCGTAGAAGCCCTGCACACAGGCAAGAAGCCCCCCAGGCCCGCGGCGCACCCGACCCTGGAGCCCCCTGGCCGGCTGCAGCCACAGGGAACGGGGGTTCTGAGTTGGCGGGCCCCATTCCCGAAGCATCCACGGGCACTTCCCGAAGGGCTGACACCTGCTGCGCCTCAGCAGCCAGCCAACCTCCCTCCCTCTGGTCGGGCACTGCAAGCCACACAGCCACTTGTGTCCCCTGTGTCCCTCCCTGGAGGCCGCAGCGCGTTTTGGGTTTTGGCGCGGACGGGCCCCTCTCGGCTTCCGTAGTCCATTTGGCCCCGAGCCTGCCAGACCCCTGGCTCTAGGAGGCTGCCCAGGGGCGCTGCCAACAGCCCCCAGGTGCTGGCTAGCCGCCTCGGCCGGCCACGGGGGGAGCACACACACCTGCGGGTGTCCCCGGGCCGCACACACGAACTGCCCCGCGCTTCCCGGCGTTGCAAATAGGTCCCCCGGGAAGCCCCGCCGGCCCTAGGGGCTTGTCGGGCGGGGCCGACGCACGGTGGGTGAGTGGGGAGGGCTGCTGCTGGCACACACCTACTCCTGAAGCCCACTGGGGCGGTCCAAGGGCGAGGAGCTCGGAGCTCGGTCAGGGCTGTCCCAGCAGAACTTTTTGAGGGTGGACGGACACGCCCGCGGGCAATCAGGTGTTGCGGGCAGGCCCCGGGGCAGGCCCTGCTGAGTCCCCGAGCGCCACCTGGGTTCCTGCCACCACCCTTGGGCCGGATGAGGTGCCACCTTGTGCGTAGAAGCCCTGCACACAGGCAAGAAGCCCCCCAGGCCCGCGGCGCACCCGACCCTGGAGCCCCCTGGCCGGCTGCAGCCACAGGGAACGGGGGTTCTGAGTTGGCGGGCCCCATTCCCGAAGCATCCACGGGCACTTCCCGAAGGGCTGACACCTGCTGCGCCTCAGCAGCCAGCCAACCTCCCTCCCTCTGGTCGGGCACTGCAAGCCACACAGCCACTTGTGTCCCCTGTGTCCCTCCCTGGAGGCCGCAGCGCGTTTTGGGTTTTGGCGCGGACGGGCCCCTCTCGGCTTCCGTAGTCCATTTGGCCCCGGAGCTGCCAGACCCCTGGCTCTAGGAGGCTGCCCAGGGGCGCTGCCAACAGCCCCCAGGTGCTGGCTAGCCGCCTCGGCCGGCCACGGGGGGAGCACACACACCTGCGGGTGTCCCCGGGCCTCACACACGAACTGCCCCGCGCTTCCCGGCGTTGCAAATAGGTCCCCCGGGAAGCCCCGCCGGCCCTAGGGGCTTGTCGGGCGGGGCCGACGCACGGTGGGTGAGTGGGGAGGGGCTGCTGCTGGCACACACCCACTCCTGAAGCCCACTGGGGCGGTCCAAGGGCGAGGAGCTCGGAGCTCGGTCAGGGCTGTCCCAGCAGAACTTTTTGAGGGTGGACGGACACGCCCGCGGGCAATCAGGTGTTGCGGGCAGGCCCCGGGGGCAGGCCCTGCTGAGTCCCCGAGCGCCACCTGGGTTCCTGCCACCACCCTTGGGCCGGGATGAGGTGCCACCTTGTGCGTAGAAGCCCTGCACACAGGCAAGAAGCCCCCCAGGCCCGCGGCGCACCCGACCCTGGAGCCCCCTGGCCGGCTGCAGCCACAGGGAACGGGGGTTCTGAGTTGGCGGGCCCCATTCCCGAAGCATCCACGGGCACTTCCCGAAGGGCTGACACCTGCTGCGCCTCAGCAGCCAGCCAACCTCCCTCCCTCTGGTCGGGCACTGCAAGCCACACAGCCACTTGTGTCCCCTGTGTCCCTCCCTGGAGGCCGCAGCGCGTTTTGGGTTTTGGCGCGGACGGGCCCCCTCTCGGCTTCCGTAGTCCATTTGGCCCCGGAGCCTGCCAGACCCCTGGCTCTAGGAGGCTGCCCAGGGGCGCTGCCAACAGCCCCCAGGTGCTGGCTAGCCGCCTCGGCCGGCCACGGGGGGAGCACACACACCTGCGGGTGTCCCCGGGCCGCACACACGAACTGCCCCGCGCTTCCCGGCGTTGCAAATAGGTCCCCCGGGAAGCCCCGCCGGCCCTAGGGGCTTGTCGGGCGGGGCCGACGCACGGTGGGTGAGTGGGGAGGGCTGCTGCTGGCACACACCCACTCCTGAAGCCCACTGGGGCGGTCCAAGGGCGAGGAGCTCGGAGCTCGGTCAGGGCTGTCCCAGCAGAACTTTTTGAGGGTGGACGGACACGCCCGCGGGCAATCAGGTGTTGCGGGCAGGCCCCGGGGGCAGGCCCTGCTGAGTCCCCGAGCGCCACCTGGGTTCCTGCCACCACCCTTGGGCCGGATGAGGTGCCACCTTGTGCGTAGAAGCCCTGCACACAGGCAAGAAGCCCCCCAGGCCCGCGGCGCACCCGACCCTGGAGCCCCCTGGCCGGCTGCAGCCACAGGGAACGGGGGTTCTGAGTTGGCGGGCCCCATTCCCGAAGCATCCACGGGCACTTCCCGAAGGGCTGACACCTGCTGCGCCTCAGCAGCCAGCCAACCTCCCTCCCTCTGGTCGGGCACTGCAAGCCACACAGCCACTTGTGTCCCCTGTGTCCCTCCCTGGAGGCCGCAGCGCGTTTTGGGTTTTGGCGCGGACGGGCCCCTCTCGGCTTCCGTAGTCCATTTGGCCCCGGAGCCTGCCAGACCCCTGGCTCTAGGAGGCTGCCCAGGGGCGCTGCCAACAGCCCCAGGTGCTGGCTAGCCGCCTCGGCCGGCCACGGGGGGAGCACACACACCTGCGGGTGTCCCCGGGCCGCACACACGAACTGCCCCGCGCTTCCCGGCGTTGCAAATAGGTCCCCCGGGAAGCCCCGCCGGCCCTAGGGGCTTGTCGGGCGGGGCCGACGCACGGTGGGTGAGTGGGGAGGGCTGCTGCTGGCACACACCTACTCCTGAAGCCCACTGGGGCGGTCCAAGGGCGAGGAGCTTGGAGCTCGGTCAGGGCTGTCCCAGCAGAACTTTTTGAGGGTGGACAGACACGCCCGCGGGCAATCAGGTGTTGCGGGCAGGCCCCGGGGGCAGGCCCTGCTGAGTCCCCGAGCGCCACCTGGGTTCCTGCCACCACCCTTGGGCCGGGATGAGGTGCCACCTTGTGCGTAGAAGCCCTGCACACAGGCAAGAAGCCCCCCAGGCCCGCGGCGCAACCCGACCCTGGAGCCCCCTGGCCGGCTGCAGCCACAGGGAACGGGGGTTCTGAGTTGGCGGGCCCCATTCCCGAAGCATCCACGGGCACTTCCCGAAGGGCTGACACCTGCTGCGCCTCAGCAGCCAGCCAACCTCCCTCCCTCTGGTCGGGCACTGCAAGCCACACAGCCACTTGTGTCCCCTGTGTCCCTCCCTGGAGGCCGCAGCGCGTTTTGGGTTTTGGCGCGGACGGGCCCCTCTCGGCTTCCGTAGTCCATTTGGCCCCGGAGCCTGCCAGACCCCTGGCTCTAGGAGGCTGCCCAGGGGCGCTGCCAACAGCCCCCAGGTGCTGGCTAGCCGCCTCGGCCGGCCACGGGGGGAGCACACACACCTGCGGGTGTCCCCGGGCCTCACACACGAACTGCCCCGCGCTTCCCGGCGTTGCAAATAGGTCCCCCGGGAAGCCCCGCCGGCCCTAGGGGCTTGTCGGGCGGGGCCGACGCACGGTGGGTGAGTGGGGAGGGCTGCTGCTGGCACACACCCACTCCTGAAGCCCACTGGGGCGGTCCAAGGGCGAGGAGCTCGGAGCTCGGTCAGGGCTGTCCCAGCAGAACTTTTTGAGGGTGGACGGACACGCCCGCGGGCAATCAGGTGTTGCGGGCAGGCCCCGGGGGCAGGCCCTGCTGAGTCCCCGAGCGCCACCTGGGTTCCTGCCACCACCCTTGGGCCGGGATGAGGTGCCACCTTGTGCGTAGAAGCCCTGCACACAGGCAAGAAGCCCCCCAGGCCCGCGGCGCACCCGACCCTGGAGCCCCCTGGCCGGCTGCAGCCACAGGGAACGGGGGTTCTGAGTTGGCGGGCCCCATTCCCGAAGCATCCACGGGCACTTCCCGAAGGGCTGACACCTGCTGCGCCTCAGCAGCCAGCCAACCTCCCTCCCTCTGGTCGGGCACTGCAAGCCACACAGCCACTTGTGTCCCCTGTGTCCCTCCCTGGAGGCCGCAGCGCGTTTTGGGTTTTGGCGCGGACGGGCCCCTCTCGGCTTCCGTAGTCCATTTGGCCCCGGAGCCTGCCAGACCCCTGGCTCTAGGAGGCTGCCCAGGGGCGCTGCCAACAGCCCCCAGGTGCTGGCTAGCCGCCTCGGCCGGCCACGGGGGGAGCACACACACCTGCGGGTGTCCCCGGGCCGCACACACGAACTGCCCCGCGCTTCCCGGCGTTGCAAATAGGTCCCCCGGGAAGCCCCGCCGGCCCTAGGGGCTTGTCGGGCGGGGCCGACGCACGGTGGGTGAGTGGGGAGGGCTGCTGCTGGCACACACCTACTCCTGAAGCCCACTGGGGCGGTCCAAGGGCGAGGAGCTCGGAGCTCGGTCAGGGCTGTCCCAGCAGAACTTTTTGAGGGTGGACGACACGCCCGCGGGCAATCAGGTGTTGCGGGCAGGCCCCGGGGGCAGGCCCTGCTGAGTCCCCGAGCGCCACCTGGGTTCCTGCCACCACCCTTGGGCCGGGATGAGGTGCCACCTTGTGCGTAGAAGCCCTGCACACAGGCAAGAAGCCCCCCAGGCCCGCGGCGCACCCGACCCTGGAGCCCCCTGGCCGGCTGCAGCCACAGGGAACGGGGGTTCTGAGTTGGCGGGCCCCATTCCCGAAGCATCCACGGGCACTTCCCGAAGGGCTGACACCTGCTGCGTCTCAGCAGCCAGCCAACCTCCCTCCCTCTGGTCGGGCACTGCAAGCCACACAGCCACTTGTGTCCCCTGTGTCCCTCCCTGGAGGCCGCAGCGCGTTTTGGGTTTTGGCGCGGACGGGCCCCTCTCGGCTTCCGTAGTCCATTTGGCCCCGGAGCCTGCCAGACCCCTGGCTCTAGGAGGCTGCCCAGGGGCGCTGCCAACAGCCCCCAGGTGCTGGCTAGCCGCCTCGGCCGGCCACGGGGGGAGCACACACACCTGCGGGTGTCCCCGGGCCGCACACACGAACTGCCCCGCGCTTCCCGGCGTTGCAAATAGGTCCCCCGGGAAGCCCCGCCGGCCCTAGGGGCTTGTCGGGCGGGGCCGACGCACGGTGGGTGAGTGGGGAGGGCTGCTGCTGGCACACACCCACTCCTGAAGCCCACTGGGGCGGTCCAAGGGCGAGGAGCTCGGAGCTCGGTCAGGGCTGTCCCAGCAGAACTTTTTGAGGGTGGACGGACACGCCCGCGGGCAATCAGGTGTTGCGGGCAGGCCCCGGGGGCAGGCCCTGCTGAGTCCCCGAGCGCCACCTGGGTTCCTGCCACCACCCTTGGGCCGGGATGAGGTGCCACCTTGTGCGTAGAAGCCCTGCACACAGGCAAGAAGCCCCCCAGGCCCGCGGCGCACCCGACCCTGGAGCCCCCTGGCCGGCTGCAGCCACAGGGAACGGGGGTTCTGAGTTGGCGGGCCCCATTCCCGAAGCATCAACGGGCACTTCCCGAAGGGCTGACACCTGCTGCGCCTCAGCAGCCAGCCAACCTCCCTCCCTCTGGTCGGGCACTGCAAGCCACACAGCCACTTGTGTCCCCTGTGTCCCTCCCTGGAGGCCGCAGCGCGTTTTGGGTTTTGGCGCGGACGGGCCCCTCTCGGCTTCCGTAGTCCATTTGGCCCCGGAGCCTGCCAGACCCCTGGCTCTAGGAGGCTGCCCAGGGGCGCTGCCAACAGCCCCCAGGTGCTGGCTAGCCGCCTCGGCCGGCCACGGGGGGAGCACACACACCTGCGGGTGTCCCCGGGCCGCACACACGAACTGCCCCGCGCTTCCCGGCGTTGCAAATAGGTCCCCCGGGAAGCCCCGCCGGCCCTAGGGGCTTGTCGGGCGGGGCCGATGCACGGTGGGTGAGTGGGGAGGGCTGCTGCTGGCACACACCCACTCCTGAAGCCCACTGGGGCGGTCAAAGGGCGATGAGCTCGGAGCTCGGTCAGGGCTGTCCCAGCAGAACTTTTTGAGGGTGGACGGACACGCCCGCGGGCAATCGCAATCAGGTGTTGCGGGCAGGCCCCGGGGGCAGGCCCTGCTGAGTCCCCGAGCGCCACCTGGGTTCCTGCCACCACCCTTGGGCCGGGATGAGGTGCCACCTTGTGCGTAGAAGCCCTGCACACAGGCAAGAAGCCCCCCAGGCCCGCGGCGCACCCGACCCTGGAGCCCCCTGGCCGGCTGCAGCCACAGGGAACGGGGGTTCTGAGTTGGCGGGCCCCATTCCCGAAGCATCCACGGGCACTTCCCGAAGGGCTGACACCTGCTGCGCCTCAGCAGCCAGCCAACCTCCCTCCCTCTGGTCGGGCACTGCAAGCCACACAGCCACTTGTGTCCCTGTGTCCCTCCCTGGAGGCCGCAGCGCGTTTTGGGTTTTGGCGCGGATGGGCCCCTCTCGGCTTCCGTAGTCCATTTGGCCCCGGAGCCTGCCAGACCCCTGGCTCTAGGAGGCTGCCCAGGGGCGCTGCCAACAGCCCCCAGGTGCTGGCTAGCCGCCTCGGCCGGCCACGGGGGGAGCACACACACCTGCGGGTGTCCCCGGGCCGCACACACGAACTGCCCCGCGCTTCCCGGCGTTGCAAATAGGTCCCCCGGGAAGCCCCGCCGGCCCTAGGGGCTTGTCGGGCGGGGCCGACGCACGGTGGGTGAGTGGGGAGGGCTGCTGCTGGCACACACCTACTCCTGAAGCCCACTGGGGCGGTCCAAGGGCGAGGAGCTCGGAGCTCGGTCAGGGCTGTCCCAGCAGAACTTTTTGAGGGTGGACGGACACGCCCGCGGGCCATCAGGTGTTGCGGGCAGGCCCCGGGGGCAGGCCCTGCTGAGTCCCCGAGCGCCACCTGGGTTCCTGCCACCACCCTTGGGCCGGGATGAGGTGCCACCTTGTGCGTAGAAGCCCTGCACACAGGCAAGAAGCCCCCCAGGCCCGCGGCGCACCCGACCCTGGAGCCCCCTGGCCGGCTGCAGCCACAGGGAACGGGGGTTCTGAGTTGGCGGGCCCCCATTCCCGAAGCATCCACGGGCACTTCCCGAAGGGCTGACACCTGCTGCGTCTCAGCAGCCAGCCAACCTCCCTCCCTCTGGTCGGGCACTGCAAGCCACACAGCCACTTGTGTCCCCTGTGTCCCTCCCTGGAGGCCGCAGCGCGTTTTGGGTTTTGGCGCGGACGGGCCCCTCTCGGCTTCCGTAGTCCATTTGGCCCCGGAGCCTGCCAGACCCCTGGCTCTAGGAGGCTGCCCAGGGGCGCTGCCAACAGCCCCCAGGTGCTGGCTAGCCGCCTCGGCCGGCCACGGGGGGAGCACACACACCTGCGGGTGTCCCCGGGCCGCACACACGAACTGCCCCGCGCTTCCCGGCGTTGCAAATAGGTCCCCCGGGAAGCCCCGCCGGCCCTAGGGGCTTGTCGGGCGGGGCCGACGCACGGTGGGTGAGTGGGGAGGGCTGCTGCTGGCACACACCCACTCCTGAAGCCCACTGGGCGGTCCAAGGGCGAGGAGCTCGGAGCTCGGTCAGGGCTGTCCCAGCAGAACTTTTTGAGGGTGGACGGACACGCCCGCGGGCAATCAGGTGTTGCGGGCAGGCCCCGGGGGCAGGCCCTGCTGAGTCCCCGAGCGCCACCTGGGTTCCTGCCACCACCCTTGGGCCGGGATGAGGTGCCACCTTGTGCGTAGAAGCCCTGCACACAGGCAAGAAGCCCCCCAGGCCCGCGGCGCACCCGACCCTGGAGCCCCCTGGCCGGCTGCAGCCACAGGGAACGGGGGTTCTGAGTTGGCGGGCCCCATTCCCGAAGCATCCACGGGCACTTCCGAAGGGCTGACACCTGCTGCGCCTCAGCAGCCAGCCAACCTCCCTCCCTCTGGTCGGGCACTGCAAGCCACACAGCCACTTGTGTCCCCTGTGTCCCTCCCTGGAGGCCGCAGCGCGTTTTGGGTTTGGCGCGGACGGGCCCCTCTCGGCTTCCGTAGTCCATTTGGCCCCGGAGCCTGCCAGACCCTGGCTCTAGGAGGCTGCCCAGGGGCGCTGCCAACAGCCCCCAGGTGCTGGCTAGCCGCCTCGGCCGGCCACGGGGGGAGCACACACACCTGCGGGTGTCCCCGGGCCGCACACACGAACTGCCCCGTGCTTCCCGGCGTTGCAAATAGGTCCCCCGGGAAGCCCCGCCGGCCCTAGGGGCTTGTCGGGCGGGGCCGACGCACGGTGGGTGAGTGGGGAGGGCTGCTGCTGGCACACACCCACTCCTGAAGCCCACTGGGGCGGTCCAAGGGCGAGGAGCTCGGAGCTCGGTCAGGGCTGTCCCAGCAGAACTTTTTGAGGGTGGACGGACACGCCCGCGGGCCATCAGGTGTTGCGGGCAGGCCCCGGGGGCAGGCCCTGCTGAGTCCCCGAGCGCCACCTGGGTTCCTGCCACCACCCTTGGGCCGGGATGAGGTGCCACCTTGTGCGTAGAAGCCCTGCACACAGGCAAGAAGCCCCCCAGGCCCGCGGCGCACCCGACCCCTGGAGCCCCCTGGCCGGCTGCAGCCACAGGGAACGGGGGTTCTGAGTTGGCGGGCCCCATTCCCGAAGCATCCACGGGCACTTCCCGAAGGGCTGACACCTGCTGCGCCTCAGCAGCCAGCCAACCTCCCTCCCTCTGGTCGGGCACTGCAAGCCACACAGCCACTTGTGTCCCCTGTGTCCCTCCCTGGAGGCCGCAGCGCGTTTTGGGTTTTGGCGCGGACGGGCCCCTCTCGGCTTCCGTAGTCCATTTGGCCCCGGAGCCTGCCAGACCCCTGGCTCTAGGAGGCTGCCCAGGGGCGCTGCCAACAGCCCCCAGGTGCTGGCTAGCCGCCTCGGCCGGCCACGGGGGGAGCACACACACCTGCGGGTGTCCCCGGGCCGCACACACGAACTGCCCCGCGCTTCCCGGCATTGCAAATAGGTCCCCCGGGAAGCCCCGCCGGCCCTAGGGGCTTGTCGGGCGGGGCCGACGCACGGTTGGTGAGTGGGGAGGGCTGCTGCTGGCACACACCCACTCCTGAAGCCCACTGGGGCGGTCCAAGGGCGAGGAGCTCGGAGCTCGGTCAGGGCTGTCCCAGCAGAACTTTTTGAGGGTGGACGGACACGCCCGCGGGCAATCGCAATCAGGTGTTGCGGGCAGGCCCCGGGGGCAGGCCCTGCTGAGTCCCCGAGCGCCACCTGGGTTCCTGCCACCACCCTTGGGCCGGGATGAGGTGCCACCTTGTGCGTAGAAGCCCTGCACACAGGCAAGAAGCCCCCCAGGCCCGCGGCGCACCCGACCCTGGAGCCCCCTGGCCGGCTGCAGCCACAGGGAACGGGGGTTCTGAGTTGGCGGGCCCCATTCCCGAAGCATCCACGGGCACTTCCCGAAGGGCTGACACCTGCTGCGCCTCAGCAGCCAGCCAACCTCCCTCCCTCTGGTCGGCACTGCAAGCCACACAGCCACTTGTGTCCCTGTGTCCCTCCCTGGAGGCCGCAGCGCGTTTTGGGTTTTGGCGCGGACGGGCCCCTCTCGGCTTCCGTAGTCCATTTGGCCCCGGAGCCTGCCAGACCCCTGGCTCTAGGAGGCTGCCCAGGGGCGCTGCCAACAGCCCCCAGGTGCTGGCTAGCCGCCTCGGCCGGCCACGGGGGGAGCACACACACCTGCGGGTGTCCCCGGGCCGCACACACGAACTGCCCCGCGCTTCCCGGCGTTGCAAATAGGTCCCCCGGGAAGCCCCGCCGGCCCTAGGGGCTTGTCGGGCGGGGCCGACGCACGGTGGGTGAGTGGGGAGGGCTGCTGCTGGCACACACCCACTCCTGAAGCCCACTGGGGCGGTCCAAGGGCGAGGAGCTCGGAGCTCGGTCAGGGCTGTCCCAGCAGAACTTTTTGAGGGTGGACGGACACGCCCGCGGGCAATCAGGTGTTGCGGGCAGGCCCCGGGGGCAGGCCCTGCTGAGTCCCCGAGCGCCACCTGGGTTCCTGCCACCACCCTTGGGCCGGGATGAGGTGCCACCTTGTGCGTAGAAGCCCTGCACACAGGCAAGAAGCCCCCCAGGCCCGCGGCGCACCCGACCCTGGAGCCCCCTGGCCGGCTGCAGCCACAGGGAACGGGGGTTCTGAGTTGGCGGGCCCCATTCCCGAAGCATCCACGGGCACTTCCCCGAAGGGCTGACACCTGCTGCGCCTCAGCAGCCAGCCAACCTCCCTCCCTCTGGTCGGGCACTGCAAGCCACACAGCCACTTGTGTCCCCTGTGTCCCTCCCTGGAGGCCGCAGCGCGTTTTGGGTTTTGGCGCGGACGGGCCCCTCTCGGCTTCCGTAGTCCATTTGGCCCCGGAGCCTGCCAGACCCCTGGCTCTAGGAGGCTGCCCAGGGGCGCTGCCAACAGCCCCCAGGTGCTGGCTAGCCGCCTCGGCCGGCCACGGGGGGAGCACACACACCTGCGGGTGTCCCCGGGCCGCACACACGAACTGCCCCGTGCTTCCCGGCGTTGCAAATAGGTCCCCCGGGAAGCCCCGCCGGCCCTAGGGGCTTGTCGGTCAGGGCCGACGCACGGTGGGTGAGTGGGGAGGGCTGCTGCTGGCACACACCCACTCCTGAAGCCCACTGGGGCGGTCCAAGGGCGAGGAGCTCGGAGCTCGGTCAGGGCTGTCCCAGCAGAACTTTTTGAGGGTGGACGGACACGCCCCGCGGGCAATCAGGTGTTGCGGGCAGGCCCCGGGGGCAGGCCCTGCTGAGTCCCCGAGCGCCACCTGGGTTCCTGCCACCACCCTTGGGCCGGGATGAGGTGCCACCTTGTGCGTAGAAGCCCTGCACACAGGCAAGAAGCCCCCCAGGCCCGCGGCGCACCCGACCCTGGAGCCCCCTGGCCGGCTGCAGCCACAGGGAACGGGGGTTCTGAGTTGGCAGGCCCCATTCCCGAAGCATCCACGGGCACTTCCCGAAGGGCTGACACCTGCTGCGCCTCAGCAGCCAGCCAACCTCCCTCCCTCTGGTCGGGCACTGCAAGCCACACAGCCACTTGTGTCCCCTGTGTCCCTCCCTGGAGGCCGCAGCGCGTTTTGGTTTTGGCGCGGACGGGCCCCTCTCGGCTTCCGTAGTCCATTTGGCCCCGGAGCCTGCCAGACCCCTGGCTCTAGGAGGCTGCCCAGGGGCGCTGCCAACAGCCCCCAGGTGCTGGCTAGCCGCCTCGGCCGGCCACGGGGGGAGCACACACACCTGCGGGTGTCCCCGGGCCGCACACACGAACTGCCCCGCGCTTCCCGGCATTGCAAATAGGTCCCCCGGGAAGCCCCGCCGGCCCTAGGGGCTTGTCGGGGCGGGGCCGACGCACGGTTGGTGAGTGGGGAGGGCTGCTGCTGGCACACACCCACTCCTGAAGCCCACTGGGGCGGTCTAAGGGCGAGGAGCTCGGAGCTCGGTCAGGGCTGTCCCAGCAGAACTTTTTGAGGGTGGACGGACACGCCCGCGGGCAATCAGGTGTTGCGGGCAGGCCCCGGGGGCAGGCCCTGCTGAGTCCCCGAGCGCCACCTGGGTTCCTGCCACCACCCTTGGGCCGGATGAGGTGCCACCTTGTGCGTAGAAGCCCTGCACACAGGCAAGAAGCCCCCAGGCCCGCGGCGCACCCGACCCTGGAGCCCCCTGGCCGGCTGCAGCCACAGGGAACGGGGGTTCTGAGTTGGCGGGCCCCATTCCCGAAGCATCCACGGGCACTTCCCGAAGGGCTGACACCTGCTGCGCCTCAGCAGCCAGCCAACCTCCCTCCCTCTGGTCGGGCACTGCAAGCCACACAGCCACTTGTGTCCCCTGTGTCCCTCCCTGGAGGCCGCAGCGCGTTTTGGGTTTTGGCGCGGACGGGCCCCTCTCGGCTTCCGTAGTCCATTTGGCCCCGGAGCCTGCCAGACCCCTGGCTCTAGGAGGCTGCCCAGGGGCGCTGCCAACAGCCCCCAGGTGCTGGCTAGCCGCCTCGGCCGGCCACAGGGGGAGCACACACAACTGCGGGTGTCCCCGGGCCGCACACACGAACTGCCCCGCGCTTCCCGGCGTTGCAAATAGGTCCCCCGGGAAGCCCCGCCGGCCCTAGGGGCTTGTCGGGCGGGGCCGATGCACGGTGGGTGAGTGGGGAGGGCTGCTGCTGGCACACACCCACTCCTGAAGCCCACTGGGGCGGTCAAAGGGCGATGAGCTCGGAGCTCGGTCAGGGCTGTCCCAGCAGAACTTTTTGAGGGTGGACGGACACGCCCGGGGGCAATCGCAATCAGGTGTTGCGGGCAGGCCCCGGGGGCAGGCCCTGCTGAGTCCCCGAGCGCCACCTGGGTTCCTGCCACCACCCTTGGGCCGGGATGAGGTGCCACCTTGTGCGTAGAAGCCCTGCACACAGGCAAGAAGCCCCCCAGGCCCGCGGCGCACCCGACCCTGGAGCCCCCTGGCCGGCTGCAGCCACAGGGAACGGGGGTTTCTGAGTTGGCAGGCCCCATTCCCGAAGCATCCACGGGCACTTCCGAAGGGCTGACACCTGCTGCGCCTCAGCAGCCAGCCAACCTCCCTCCCTCTGGTCGGGCACTGCAAGCCACACAGCCACTTGTGTCCCCTGTGTCCCTCCCTGGAGGCCGCAGCGCGTTTTGGGTTTTGGCGCGGACGGGCCCCTCTCGGCTTCCGTAGTCCATTTGGCCCCGGAGCCTGCCAGACCCCTGGCTCTAGGAGGCTGCCCAGGGGCGCTGCCAACAGCCCCCAGGTGCTGGCTAGCCGCCTCGGCCGGCCACGGGGGGGGCACACACACCTGCGTGTGTCCCCGGGCCGCACACACGAACTGCCCCGCGCTTCCGGCATTGCAAATAGGTCCCCCGGGAAGCCCCGCCGGCCCTAGGGGCTTGTCGGGCGGGGCCGACGCACGGTTGGTGAGTGGGGAGGGCTGCTGCTGGCACACACCCACTCCTGAAGCCCACTGGGGCGGTCCAAGGGCGAGGAGCTCGGAGCTCGGTCAGGGCTGTCCCAGCAGAACTTTTTGAGGGTGGACGGACACGCCCGCGGGCAATCAGGTGTTGCGGGCAGGCCCCGGGGGCAGGCCCTGCTGAGTCCCCGAGCGCCACCTGGGTTCCTGCCACCACCCTTGGGCCGGGATGAGGTGCCACCTTGTGCGTAGAAGCCCTGCACACAGGCAAGAAGCCCCCCAGGCCCGCGGCGCACCCGACCCTGGAGCCCCCTGGCCGGCTGCAGCCACAGGGAACGGGGGTTCTGAGTTGGCGGCCCCATTCCCGAAGCATCCACGGGCACTTCCCGAAGGGCTGACACCTGCTGCGCCTCAGCAGCCAGCCAACCTCCCTCCCTCTGGTCGGGCACTGCAAGCCACACAGCACTTGTGTCCCCTGTGTCCCTCCCTGGAGGCCGCAGCGCGTTTTGGGTTTTGGCGCGGACGGGCCCCTCTCGGCTTCCGTAGTCCATTTGGCCCCGGAGCCTGCCAGACCCCTGGCTCTAGGAGGCTGCCCAGGGGCGCTGCCAACAGCCCCCAGGTGCTGGCTAGCCGTCTCGGCCGGCCACAGGGGGAGCACACACACCTGCGGGTGTCCCCGGGCCGCACACACGAACTGCCCCGCGCTTCCCGGCGTTGCAAATAGGTCCCCCGGGAAGCCCCGCCGGCCTAGGGCTTGTCGGGCGGGGCCGATGCACGGTGGGTGAGTGGGGAGGGCTGCTGCTGGCACACACCCACTCCTGAAGCCCACTGGGGCGGTCAAAGGGCGATGAGCTCGGAGCTCGGTCAGGGCTGTCCCAGCAGAACTTTTTGAGGGTGGACGGATACGCCCGCGGGCAATCGCAATCAGGTGTTGCGGGCAGGCCCGGGGGCAGGCCCTGCTGAGTCCCCGAGCGCCACCTGGGTTCCTGCCACCACCCTTGGGCCGGATGAGGTGCCACCTTGTGCGTAGAAGCCCTGCACACAGGCAAGAAGCCCCCCAGGCCCGCGGCGCACCCGACCCTGGAGCCCCCTGGCCGGCTGCAGCCACAGGGAACGGGGGTTCTGAGTTGGCGGGCCCCATTCCCGAAGCATCCACGGGCACTTCCCGAAGGGCTGACACCTGCTGCGCCTCAGCAGCCAGCCAACCTCCCTCCCTCTGGTCGGGCACTGCAAGCCACACAGCCACTTGTGTCCCCTGTGTCCCTCCCTGGAGGCCGCAGCGCGTTTTGGTTTTGGCGCGGACGGGCCCCTCTCGGCTTCCGTAGTCCATTTGGCCCCGGAGCCTGCCAGACCCCTGGCTCTAGGAGGCTGCCCAGGGGCACTGCCAACAGCCCCCAGGTGCTGGCTAGCCGCCTCGGCCGGCCACGGGGGGAGCACACACACCTGCGGGTGTCCCCGGGCCGCACACACGAACTGCCCCGCGCTTCCCGCGTTGCAAATAGGTCCCCCGGGAAGCCCCGCCGGCCCTAGGGGCTTGTCGGGCGGGGCCGACGCACGGTGGGTGAGTGGGGAGGGCTGCTGCTGGCACACACCCACTCCTGAAGCCCACTGGGGCGGTCCAAGGGCGAGGAGCTCGGAGCTCGGTCAGGGCTGTCCCAGCAGAACTTTTTGAGGGTGGACGGACACGCCCGCGGGCAATCAGGTGTTGCGGGCAGGCCCCGGGGGCAGGCCCTGCTGAGTCCCGAGCGCCACCTGGGTTCCTGCCACCACCCTTGGGCCGGGATGAGGTGCCACCTTGTGCGTAGAAGCCCTGCACACAGGCAAGAAGCCCCCCAGGCCCGCGCGCACCCGACCCTGGAGCCCCCTGGCCGGCTGCAGCCACAGGGAACGGGGGTTCTGAGTTGGCGGGCCCCATTCCCGAAGCATCCACGGGCACTTCCCGAAGGGCTGACACCTGCTGCGCCTCAGCAGCCAGCCAACCTCCCTCCCTCTGGTCGGGCACTGCAAGCCACACAGCCACTTGTGTCCCCTGTGTCCCTCCCTGGAGGCCGCAGCGCGTTTTGGGTTTTGGCGCGGACGGGCCCCTCTCGGCTTCCGTAGTCCATTTGGCCCCGGAGCCTGCCAGACCCCTGGCTCTAGGAGGCTGCCCAGGGGCGCTGCCAACAGCCCCCAGGTGCTGGCTAGCCGCCTCGGCCGGCCACGGGGGGAGCACACACACCTGCGGGTGTCCCCGGGCCGCACACACGAACTGCCCCGCGCTTCCCGGCGTTGCAAATAGGTCCCCCGGGAAGCCCCGCCGGCCCTAGGGGCTTGTCGGGCGGGGCCGACGCACGGTGGGTGAGTGGGGAGGGCTGCTGCTGGCACACACCCACTCCTGAAGCCCACTGGGGCGGTCCAAGGGCGAGGAGCTCGGAGCTCGGTCAGGGCTGTCCCAGCAGAACTTTTTGAGGGTGGACGGACACGCCCGCGGGCCATCAGGTGTTGCGGGCAGGCCCCGGGGGCAGGCCCTGCTGAGTCCCCGAGCGCCACCTGGGTTCCTGCCACCACCCTTGGGCCGGGATGAGGTGCCACCTTGTGCGTAGAAGCCCTGCACACAGGCAAGAAGCCCCCCAGGCCCGCGGCGCACCCGACCCTGGAGCCCCCTGGCCGGCTGCAGCCACAGGGAACGGGGGTTCTGAGTTGGCAGGCCCCATTCCCGAAGCATCCACGGGCACTTCCCGAAGGGCTGACACCTGCTGTGCCTCAGCAGCCAGCCAACCTCCCTCCCTCTGGTCGGGCACTGCAAGCCACACAGCCACTTGTGTCCCCTGTGTCCCTCCCTGGAGGCCGCAGCGCGTTTTGGGTTTTGGCGCGGACGGGCCCCTCTCGGCTTCCGTAGTCCATTTGGCCCCGGAGCCTGCCAGACCCCTGGCTCTAGGAGGCTGCCCAGGGGCGCTGCCAACAGCCCCCAGGTGCTGGCTAGCCGCCTCGGCCGGCCACGGGGGGGGCACACACACCTGCGGGTGTCCCCGGGCCGCACACACGAACTGCCCCGCGCTTCCCGGCATTGCAAATAGGTCCCCCGGGAAGCCCCGCCGGCCCTAGGGGCTTGTCGGGCGGGGCCGACGCACGGTTGGTGAGTGGGGAGGGCTGCTGCTGGCACACACCCACTCCTGAAGCCCACTGGGGCGGTCCAAGGGCGAGGAGCTCGGAGCTCGGTCAGGGCTGTCCCAGCAGAACTTTTTGAGGGTGGACGGACACGCCCGCGGGCAATCAGGTGTTGCGGGCAGGCCCCGGGGGCAGGCCCTGCTGAGTCCCCGAGCGCCACCTGGGTTCCTGCCACCACCCTTGGGCCGGGATGAGGTGCCACCTTGTGCGTAGAAGCCCTGCACACAGGCAAGAAGCCCCCCAGGCCCGCGGCGCACCCGACCCTGGAGCCCCCTGGCCGGCTGCAGCCACAGGGAACGGGGGTTCTGAGTTGGCGGGCCCCATTCCCGAAGCATCCACGGGCACTTCCCGAAGGGCTGACACCTGCTGCGCCTCAGCAGCCAGCCAACCTCCCTCCCTCTGGTCGGGCACTGCAAGCCACACAGCCACTTGTGTCCCCTGTGTCCCTCCCTGGAGGCCGCAGCGCGTTTTGGGTTTTGGCGCGGACGGGCCCCCTCTCGGCTTCCGTAGTCCATTTGGCCCCGGAGCCTGCCAGACCCCTGGCTCTAGGAGGCTGCCCAGGGGCGCTGCCAACAGCCCCCAGGTGCTGGCTAGCCGCCTCGGCCGGCCACGGGGGGAGCACACACACCTGCGGGTGTCCCCGGGCCGCACACACGAACTGCCCCGCGCTTCCCGGCATTGCAAATAGGTCCCCCGGGAAGCCCCGCCGGCCCTAGGGGCTTGTCGGGCGGGGCCGACGCACGGTTGGTGAGTGGGGAGGGCTGCTGCTGGCACACACCCACTCCTGAAGCCCACTGGGGCGGTCCAAGGGCGAGGAGCTCGGAGCTCGGTCAGGGCTGTCCCAGCAGAACTTTTTGAGGGTGGACGGACACGCCCGCGGGCAATCGCAATCAGGTGTTGCGGCCAGGCCCCGGGGGCAGGCCCTGCTGAGTCCCCGAGCGCCACCTGGGTTCCTGCCACCACCCTTGGGCCGGGATGAGGTGCCACCTTGTGCGTAGAAGCCCTGCACACAGGCAAGAAGCCCCCCAGGCCCGCGGCGCACCCGACCCTGGAGCCCCCTGGCCGGATGCAGCCACAGGGAACGGGGGTTCTGAGTTGGCGGGCCCCATTCCCGAAGCATCCACGGGCACTTCCCGAAGGGCTGACACCTGCTGCGCCTCAGCAGCCAGCCAACCTCCCTCCCTCTGGTCGGGCACTGCAAGCCACACAGCCACTTGTGTCCCCTGTGTCCCTCCCTGGAGGCCGCAGCGCGTTTTGGGTTTTGGCGCGGACGGGCCCCTCTCGGCTTCCGTAGTCCATTTGGCCCCGGAGCCTGCCAGACCCCTGGCTCTAGGAGGCTGCCCAGGGGCGCTGCCAACAGCCCCCAGGTGCTGGCTAGCCGCCTCGGCCGGCCACGGGGGGAGCACACACACCTGCGGGTGTCCCCGGGCCGCACACACGAACTGCCCCGCGCTTCCCGGCGTTGCAAATAGGTCCCCCGGGAAGCCCCGCCGGCCCTAGGGGCTTGTCGGGCGGGGCCGACGCACGGTGGGTGAGTGGGGAGGGCTGCTGCTGGCACACACCCACTCCTGAAGCCCACTGGGGCGGTCCAAGGGCGAGGAGCTCGGAGCTCGGTCAGGGCTGTCCCAGCAGAACTTTTTGAGGGTGGACGGACACGCCCGCGGGCAATCAGGTGTTGCGGGCAGGCCCCGGGGGCAGGCCCTGCTGAGTCCCCGAGCGCCACCTGGGTTCCTGCCACCACCCTTGGGCCGGGATGAGGTGCCACCTTGTGCGTAGAAGCCCTGCACACAGGCAAGAAGCCCCCCAGGCCCGCGGCGCACCCGACCCTGGAGCCCCCTGGCCGGCTGCAGCCACAGGGAACGGGGGTTCTGAGTTGGCGGGCCCCATTCCCGAAGCATCCACGGGCACTTCCCGAAGGGCTGACACCTGCTGCGCCTCAGCAGCCAGCCAACCTCCCTCCCTCTGGTCGGGCACTGCAAGCCACACAGCCACTTGTGTCCCCTGTGTCCCTCCCTGGAGGCCGCAGCGCGTTTTGGGTTTTGGCGCGGACGGGCCCCTCTCGGCTTCCGTAGTCCATTTGGCCCCGGAGCCTGCCAGACCCCTGGCTCTAGGAGGCTGCCCAGGGGCGCTGCCAACAGCCCCCAGGTGCTGGCTAGCCGCCTCGGCCGGCCACGGGGGGAGCACACACACCTGCGGGTGTCCCCGGGCCGCACACACGAACTGCCCCGCGCTTCCCGGCATTGCAAATAGGTCCCCCGGGAAGCCCCGCCGGCCCTAGGGGCTTGTCGGGCGGGGCCGACGCACGGTGGGTGAGTGGGGAGGGCTGCTGCTGGCACACACCCACTCCTGAAGCCCACTGGGGCGGTCCAAGGGCGAGGAGCTCGGAGCTCGGTCAGGGCTGTCCCAGCAGAACTTTTTGAGGGTGGACGGACACGCCCGCGGGCAATCAGGTGTTGCGGGCAGGCCCCGGGGGCAGGCCCTGCTGAGTCCCCGAGCGCCACCTGGGTTCCTGCCACCACCCTTGGGCCGGGATGAGGTGCCACCTTGTGCGTAGAAGCCCTGCACACAGGCAAGAAGCCCCCCAGGCCCGCGGCGCACCCGACCCTGGAGCCCCCTGGCCGGCTGCAGCCACAGGGAACGGGGGTTCTGAGTTGGCGGGCCCCATTCCCGAAGCATCCACGGGCACTTCCCGAAGGGCTGACACCTGCTGCGCCTCAGCAGCCAGCCAACCTCCCTCCCTCTGGTCGGGCACTGCAAGCCACACAGCCACTTGTGTCCCCTGTGTCCCTCCCTGGAGGCCGCAGCGCGTTTTGGGTTTTGGCGCGGACGGGCCCCTCTCGGCTTCCGTAGTCCATTTGGCCCCGGAGCCTGCCAGACCCCTGGCTCTAGGAGGCTGCCCAGGGGCGCTGCCAACAGCCCCCAGGTGCTGGCTAGCCGCCTCGGCCGGCCACGGGGGGAGCACACACACCTGCGGGTGTCCCCGGGCCGCACACACGAACTGCCCCGCGCTTCCCGGCGTTGCAAATAGGTCCCCCGGGAAGCCCCGCCGGCCCTAGGGGCTTGTCGGGCGGGGCCGACGCACGGTTGGTGAGTGGGGAGGGCTGCTGCTGGCACACACCCACTCCTGAAGCCCACTGGGGCGGTCCAAGGGCGAGGAGCTCGGAGCTCGGTCAGGGCTGTCCCAGCAGAACTTTTTGAGGGTGGACGGACACGCCCGCGGGCAATCGCAATCAGGTGTTGCGGGCAGGCCCCGGGGGCAGGCCCTGCTGAGTCCCCGAGCGCCACCTGGGTTCCTGCCACCACCCTTGGGCCGGGATGAGGTGCCACCTTGTGCGTAGAAGCCCTGCACACAGGCAAGAAGCCCCCCAGGCCCGCGGCGCACCCGACCCTGGAGCCCCCTGGCCGGCTGCAGCCACAGGGAACGGGGGTTCTGAGTTGGCGGGCCCCATTCCCGAAGCATCCACGGGCACTTCCCGAAGGGCTGACACCTGCTGCGCCTCAGCAGCCAGCCAACCTCCCTCCCTCTGGTCGGGCACTGCAAGCCACACAGCCACTTGTGTCCCCTGTGTCCCTCCCTGGAGGCCGCAGCGCGTTTTGGGTTTTGGCGCGGACGGGCCCCTCTCGGCTTCCGTAGTCCATTTGGCCCCGGAGCCTGCCAGACCCCTGGCTCTAGGAGGCTGCCCAGGGGCGCTGCCAACAGCCCCCAGGTGCTGGCTAGCCGCCTCGGCCGGCCACGGGGGGAGCACACACACCTGCGGGTGTCCCCGGGCCGCACACACGAACTGCCCCGCGCTTCCCGGCGTTGCAAATAGGTCCCCCGGGAAGCCCCGCCGGCCCTAGGGGCTTGTCGGGCGGGGCCGACGCACGGTGGGTGAGTGGGGAGGGCTGCTGCTGGCACACACCCACTCCTGAAGCCCACTGGGGCGGTCCAAGGGCGAGGAGCTCGGAGCTCGGTCAGGGCTGTCCCAGCAGAACTTTTTGAGGGTGGACGGACACGCCCGCGGGCAATCAGGTGTTGCGGGCAGGCCCCGGGGGCAGGCCCTGCTGAGTCCCCGAGCGCCACCTGGGTTCCTGCCACCACCCTTGGGCCGGGATGAGGTGCCACCTTGTGCGTAGAAGCCCTGCACACAGGCAAGAAGCCCCCCAGGCCCGCGGCGCACCCGACCCTGGAGCCCCCTGGCCGGCTGCAGCCACAGGGAACGGGGGTTCTGAGTTGGCGGGCCCCATTCCCGAAGCATCCACGGGCACTTCCCGAAGGGCTGACACCTGCTGCGCCTCAGCAGCCAGCCAACCTCCCTCCCTCTGGTCGGGCACTGCAAGCCACACAGCCACTTGTGTCCCCTGTGTCCCTCCCTGGAGGCCGCAGCGCGTTTTGGGTTTTGGCGCGGACGGGCCCCTCTCGGCTTCCGTAGTCCATTTGGCCCCGGAGCCTGCCAGACCCCTGGCTCTAGGAGGCTGCCCAGGGGCGCTGCCAACAGCCCCCAGGTGCTGGCTAGCCGCCTCGGCCGGCCACGGGGGGAGCACACACACCTGCGGGTGTCCCCGGGCCGCACACACGAACTGCCCCGCGCTTCCCGGCATTGCAAATAGGTCCCCCGGGAAGCCCCGCCGGCCCTAGGGGCTTGTCGGGCGGGGCCGACGCACGGTGGGTGAGTGGGGAGGGCTGCTGCTGGCACACACCCACTCCTGAAGCCCACTGGGGCGGTCCAAGGGCGAGGAGCTCGGAGCTCGGTCAGGGCTGTCCCAGCAGAACTTTTTGAGGGTGGACGGACACGCCCGCGGGCAATCAGGTGTTGCGGGCAGGCCCCGGGGGCAGGCCCTGCTGAGTCCCCGAGCGCCACCTGGGTTCCTGCCACCACCCTTGGGCCGGGATGAGGTGCCACCTTGTGCGTAGAAGCCCTGCACACAGGCAAGAAGCCCCCCAGGCCCGCGGCGCACCCGACCCTGGAGCCCCCTGGCCGGCTGCAGCCACAGGGAACGGGGGTTCTGAGTTGGCGGGCCCCATTCCCGAAGCATCCACGGGCACTTCCCGAAGGGCTGACACCTGCTGCGCCTCAGCAGCCAGCCAACCTCCCTCCCTCTGGTCGGGCACTGCAAGCCACACAGCCACTTGTGTCCCCTGTGTCCCTCCCTGGAGGCCGCAGCGCGTTTTGGGTTTTGGCGCGGACGGGCCCCTCTCGGCTTCCGTAGTCCATTTGGCCCCGGAGCCTGCCAGACCCCTGGCTCTAGGAGGCTGCCCAGGGGCGCTGCCAACAGCCCCCAGGTGCTGGCTAGCCGCCTCGGCCGGCCACGGGGGGAGCACACACACCTGCGGGTGTCCCCGGGCCGCACACACGAACTGCCCCGTGCTTCCCGGCGTTGCAAATAGGTCCCCCGGGAAGCCCCGCCGGCCCTAGGGGCTTGTCGGTCGGGGCCGACGCACGGTGGGTGAGTGGGGAGGGCTGCTGCTGGCACACACCCACTCCTGAAGCCCACTGGGGCGGTCCAAGGGCGAGGAGCTCGGAGCTCGGTCAGGGCTGTCCCAGCAGAACTTTTTGAGGGTGGACGGACACGCCCGCGGGCAATCAGGTGTTGCGGGCAGGCCCCGGGGGCAGGCCCTGCTGAGTCCCCGAGCGCCACCTGGGTTCCTGCCACCACCCTTGGGCCGGGATGAGGTGCCACCTTGTGCGTAGAAGCCCTGCACACAGGCAAGAAGCCCCCCAGGCCCGCGGCGCACCCGACCCTGGAGCCCCCTGGCCGGCTGCAGCCACAGGGAACGGGGGTTCTGAGTTGGCAGGCCCCATTCCCGAAGCATCCACGGGCACTTCCCGAAGGGCTGACACCTGCTGCGCCTCAGCAGCCAGCCAACCTCCCTCCCTCTGGTCGGGCACTGCAAGCCACACAGCCACTTGTGTCCCCTGTGTCCCTCCCTGGAGGCCGCAGCGCGTTTTGGGTTTTGGCGCGGACGGGCCCCTCTCGGCTTCCGTAGTCCATTTGGCCCCGGAGCCTGCCAGACCCCTGGCTCTAGGAGGCTGCCCAGGGGCGCTGCCAACAGCCCCCAGGTGCTGGCTAGCCGCCTCGGCCGGCCACGGGGGGAGCACACACACCTGCGGGTGTCCCCGGGCCGCACACACGAACTGCCCCGCGCTTCCCGGCATTGCAAATAGGTCCCCCGGGAAGCCCCGCCGGCCCTAGGGGCTTGTCGGGCGGGGCCGACGCACGGTTGGTGAGTGGGGAGGGCTGCTGCTGGCACACACCCACTCCTGAAGCCCACTGGGGCGGTCCAAGGGCGAGGAGCTCGGAGCTCGGTCAGGGCTGTCCCAGCAGAACTTTTTGAGGGTGGACGGACACGCCCGCGGGCAATCAGGTGTTGCGGGCAGGCCCCGGGGGCAGGCCCTGCTGAGTCCCCGAGCGCCACCTGGGTTCCTGCCACCACCCTTGGGCCGGGATGAGGTGCCACCTTGTGCGTAGAAGCCCTGCACACAGGCAAGAAGCCCCCCAGGCCCGCGGCGCACCCGACCCTGGAGCCCCCTGGCCGGCTGCAGCCACAGGGAACGGGGGTTCTGAGTTGGCGGGCCCCATTCCCGAAGCATCCACGGGCACTTCCCGAAGGGCTGACACCTGCTGCGCCTCAGCAGCCAGCCAACCTCCCTCCCTCTGGTCGGGCACTGCAAGCCACACAGCCACTTGTGTCCCCTGTGTCCCTCCCTGGAGGCCGCAGCGCGTTTTGGGTTTTGGCGCGGACGGGCCCCTCTCGGCTTCCGTAGTCCATTTGGCCCCGGAGCCTGCCAGACCCCTGGCTCTAGGAGGCTGCCCAGGGGCGCTGCCAACAGCCCCCAGGTGCTGGCTAGCCGCCTCGGCCGGCCACGGGGGGAGCACACACACCTGCGGGTGTCCCCGGGCCGCACACACGAACTGCCCCGCGCTTCCCGGCGTTGCAAATAGGTCCCCCGGGAAGCCCCGCCGGCCCTAGGGGCTTGTCGGGCGGGGCCGACGCACGGTGGGTGAGTGGGGAGGGCTGCTGCTGGCACACACCCACTCCTGAAGCCCACTGGGGCGGTCCAAGGGCGAGGAGCTCGGAGCTCGGTCAGGGCTGTCCCAGCAGAACTTTTTGAGGGTGGACGGACACGCCCGCGGGCAATCAGGTGTTGCGGGCAGGCCCCGGGGGCAGGCCCTGCTGAGTCCCCGAGCGCCACCTGGGTTCCTGCCACCACCCTTGGGCCGGGATGAGGTGCCACCTTGTGCGTAGAAGCCCTGCACACAGGCAAGAAGCCCCCCAGGCCCGCGGCGCACCCGACCCTGGAGCCCCCTGGCCGGCTGCAGCCACAGGGAACGGGGGTTCTGAGTTGGCGGGCCCCATTCCCGAAGCATCCACGGGCACTTCCCGAAGGGCTGACACCTGCTGCGCCTCAGCAGCCAGCCAACCTCCCTCCCTCTGGTCGGGCACTGCAAGCCACACAGCCACTTGTGTCCCCTGTGTCCCTCCCTGGAGGCCGCAGCGCGTTTTGGGTTTTGGCGCGGACGGGCCCCTCTCGGCTTCCGTAGTCCATTTGGCCCCGGAGCCTGCCAGACCCCTGGCTCTAGGAGGCTGCCCAGGGGCGCTGCCAACAGCCCCCAGGTGCTGGCTAGCCGCCTCGGCCGGCCACAGGGGGAGCACACACACCTGCGGGTGTCCCCGGGCCGCACACACGAACTGCCCCGCGCTTCCCGGCGTTGCAAATAGGTCCCCCGGGAAGCCCCGCCGGCCCTAGGGGCTTGTCGGGCGGGGCCGACGCACGGTGGGTGAGTGGGGAGGGCTGCTGCTGGCACACACCCACTCCTGAAGCCCACTGGGGCGGTCCAAGGGCGAGGAGCTCGGAGCTCGGTCAGGGCTGTCCCAGCAGAACTTTTTGAGGGTGGACGGACACGCCCGCGGGCAATCAGGTGTTGCGGGCAGGCCCCGGGGGCAGGCCCTGCTGAGTCCCCGAGCGCCACCTGGGTTCCTGCCACCACCCTTGGGCCGGGATGAGGTGCCACCTTGTGCGTAGAAGCCCTGCACACAGGCAAGAAGCCCCCCAGGCCCGCGGCGCACCCGACCCTGGAGCCCCCTGGCCGGCTGCAGCCACAGGGAACGGGGGTTCTGAGTTGGCGGGCCCCATTCCCGAAGCATCCACGGGCACTTCCCGAAGGGCTGACACCTGCTGCACCTCAGCAGCCAGCCAACCTCCCTCCCTCTGGTCGGGCACTGCAAGCCACACAGCCACTTGTGTCCCCTGTGTCCCTCCCTGGAGGCCGCAGCGCGTTTTGGGTTTTGGCGCGGACGGGCCCCTCTCGGCTTCCGTAGTCCATTTGGCCCCGGAGCCTGCCAGACCCCTGGCTCTAGGAGGCTGCCCAGGGGCGCTGCCAACAGCCCCCAGGTGCTGGCTAGCCGCCTCGGCCGGCCACGGGGGGAGCACACACACCTGCGGGTGTCCCCGGGCCGCACACACGAACTGCCCCGCGCTTCCCGGCGTTGCAAATAGGTCCCCCGGGAAGCCCCGCCGGCCCTAGGGGCTTGTCGGGCGGGGCCGACGCACGGTGGGTGAGTGGGGAGGGCTGCTGCTGGCACACACCCACTCCTGAAGCCCACTGGGGCGGTCCAAGGGCGAGGAGCTCGGAGCTCGGTCAGGGCTGTCCCAGCAGAACTTTTTGAGGGTGGACGGACACGCCCGCGGGCAATCAGGTGTTGCGGGCAGGCCCCGGGGGCAGGCCCTGCTGAGTCCCCGAGCGCCACCTGGGTTCCTGCCACCACCCTTGGGCCGGGATGAGGTGCCACCTTGTGCGTAGAAGCCCTGCACACAGGCAAGAAGCCCCCCAGGCCCGCGGCGCACCCGACCCTGGAGCCCCCTGGCCGGATGCAGCCACAGGGAACGGGGGTTCTGAGTTGGCAGGCCCCATTCCCGAAGCATCCACGGGCACTTCCCGAAGGGCTGACACCTGCTGCGCCTCAGCAGCCAGCCAACCTCCCTCCCTCTGGTCGGGCACTGCAAGCCACACAGCCACTTGTGTCCCCTGTGTCCCTCCCTGGAGGCCGCAGCGCGTTTTGGGTTTTGGCGCGGACGGGCCCCTCTCGGCTTCCGTAGTCCATTTGGCCCCGGAGCCTGCCAGACCCCTGGCTCTAGGAGGCTGCCCAGGGGCGCTGCCAACAGCCCCCAGGTGCTGGCTAGCCGCCTCGGCCGGCCACGGGGGGAGCACACACACCTGCGGGTGTCCCCGGGCCGCACACACGAACTGCCCCGCGCTTCCCGGCGTTGCAAATAGGTCCCCCGGGAAGCCCCGCCGGCCCTAGGGGCTTGTCGGGCGGGGCCGACGCACGGTGGGTGAGTGGGGAGGGCTGCTGCTGGCACACACCCACTCCTGAAGCCCACTGGGGCGGTCCAAGGGCGAGGAGCTCGGAGCTCGGTCAGGGCTGTCCCAGCAGAACTTTTTGAGGGTGGACGGACACGCCCGCGGGCAATCAGGTGTTGCGGGCAGGCCCCGGGGGCAGGCCCTGCTGAGTCCCCGAGCGCCACCTGGGTTCCTGCCACCACCCTTGGGCCGGGATGAGGTGCCACCTTGTGCGTAGAAGCCCTGCACACAGGCAAGAAGCCCCCCAGGCCCGCAGCGCACCCGACCCTGGAGCCCCCTGGCCGGCTGCAGCCACAGGGAACGGGGGTTCTGAGTTGGCAGGCCCCATTCCCGAAGCATCCACGGGCACTTCCCGAAGGGCTGACACCTGCTGCGCCTCAGCAGCCAGCCAACCTCCCTCCCTCTGGTCGGGCACTGCAAGCCACACAGCCACTTGTGTCCCCTGTGTCCCTCCCTGGAGGCCGCAGCGCGTTTTGGGTTTTGGCGCGGACGGGCCCCTCTCGGCTTCCGTAGTCCATTTGGCCCCGGAGCCTGCCAGACCCCTGGCTCTAGGAGGCTGCCCAGGGGCGCTGCCAACAGCCCCCAGGTGCTGGCTAGCCGCCTCGGCCGGCCACGGGGGGAGCACACACACCTGCGGGTGTCCCCGGGCCGCACACACGAACTGCCCCGCGCTTCCCGGCGTTGCAAATAGGTCCCCCGGGAAGCCCCGCCGGCCCTAGGGGCTTGTCGGGCGGGGCCGACGCACGGTGGGTGAGTGGGGAGGGCTGCTGCTGGCACACACCCACTCCTGAAGCCCACTGGGGCGGTCCAAGGGCGAGGAGCTCGGAGCTCGGTCAGGGCTGTCCCAGCAGAACTTTTTGAGGGTGGACGGACACGCCCGCGGGCAATCAGGTGTTGCGGGCAGGCCCCGGGGGCAGGCCCTGCTGAGTCCCCGAGCGCCACCTGGGTTCCTGCCACCACCCTTGGGCCGGGATGAGGTGCCACCTTGTGCGTAGAAGCCCTGCACACAGGCAAGAAGCCCCCCAGGCCCGCAGCGCACCCGACCCTGGAGCCCCCTGGCCGGCTGCAGCCACAGGGAACGGGGGTTCTGAGTTGGCAGGCCCCATTCCCGAAGCATCCACGGGCACTTCCCGAAGGGCTGACACCTGCTGCGCCTCAGCAGCCAGCCAACCTCCCTCCCTCTGGTCGGGCACTGCAAGCCACACAGCCACTTGTGTCCCCTGTGTCCCTCCCTGGAGGCCGCAGCGCGTTTTGGGTTTTGGCGCGGACGGGCCCCTCTCGGCTTCCGTAGTCCATTTGGCCCCGGAGCCTGCCAGACCCCTGGCTCTAGGAGGCTGCCCAGGGGCGCTGCCAACAGCCCCCAGGTGCTGGCTAGCCGCCTCGGCCGGCCACGGGGGGAGCACACACACCTGCGGGTGTCCCCGGGCCGCACACACGAACTGCCCCGCGCTTCCCGGCATTGCAAATAGGTCCCCCGGGAAGCCCCGCCGGCCCTAGGGGCTTGTCGGGCGGGGCCGACGCACGGTGGGTGAGTGGGGAGGGCTGCTGCTGGCACACACCCACTCCTGAAGCCCACTGGGGCGGTCCAAGGGCGAGGAGCTCGGAGCTCGGTCAGGGCTGTCCCAGCAGAACTTTTTGAGGGTGGACGGACACGCCCGCGGGCAATCAGGTGTTGCGGGCAGGCCCCGGGGGCAGGCCCTGCTGAGTCCCCGAGCGCCACCTGGGTTCCTGCCACCACCCTTGGGCCGGGATGAGGTGCCACCTTGTGCGTAGAAGCCCTGCACACAGGCAAGAAGCCCCCCAGGCCCGCAGCGCACCCGACCCTGGAGCCCCCTGGCCGGCTGCAGCCACAGGGAACGGGGGTTCTGAGTTGGCAGGCCCCATTCCCGAAGCATCCACGGGCACTTCCCGAAGGGCTGACACCTGCTGCGCCTCAGCAGCCAGCCAACCTCCCTCCCTCTGGTCGGGCACTGCAAGCCACACAGCCACTTGTGTCCCCTGTGTCCCTCCCTGGAGGCCGCAGCGCGTTTTGGGTTTTGGCGCGGACGGGCCCCTCTCGGCTTCCGTAGTCCATTTGGCCCCGGAGCCTGCCAGACCCCTGGCTCTAGGAGGCTGCCCAGGGGCGCTGCCAACAGCCCCCAGGTGCTGGCTAGCCGCCTCGGCCGGCCACGGGGGGAGCACACACACCTGCGGGTGTCCCCGGGCCGCACACACGAACTGCCCCGCGCTTCCCGGCGTTGCAAATAGGTCCCCCGGGAAGCCCCGCCGGCCCTAGGGGCTTGTCGGGCGGGGCCGACGCACGGTGGGTGAGTGGGGAGGGCTGCTGCTGGCACACACCCACTCCTGAAGCCCACTGGGGCGGTCCAAGGGCGAGGAGCTCGGAGCTCGGTCAGGGCTGTCCCAGCAGAACTTTTTGCGGGTGGACGGACACGCCCGCGGGCAATCAGGTGTTGCGGGCAGGCCCCGGGGGCAGGCCCTGCTGAGTCCCCGAGCGCCACCTGGGTTCCTGCCACCACCCTTGGGCCGGGATGAGGTGCCACCTTGTGCGTAGAAGCCCTGCACACAGGCAAGAAGCCCCCCAGGCCCGCGGCGCACCCGACCCTGGAGCCCCCTGGCCAGATGCAGCCACAGGGAACGGGGGTTCTGAGTTGGCAGGCCCCATTCCCGAAGCATCCACGGGCACTTCCCGAAGGGCTGACACCTGCTGCGCCTCAGCAGCCAGCCAACCTCCCTCCCTCTGGTCGGGCACTGCAAGCCACACAGCCACTTGTGTCCCCTGTGTCCCTCCCTGGAGGCCGCAGCGCGTTTTGGGTTTTGGCGCGGACGGACCCCTCTCGGCTTCCGTAGTCCATTTGGCCCCGGAGCCTGCCAGACCCCTGGCTCTAGGAGGCTGCCCAGGGGCGCTGCCAACAGCCCCCAGGTGCTGGCTATCCGCCTCGGCCGGCCACGGGGGGAGCACACACACCTGCGGGTGTCCCCGGGCCGCACACACGAACTGCCCCGCGCTTCCCGGCGTTGCAAATAGGTCCCCCGGGAAGCCCCGCCGGCCCTAGGGGCTTGTCGGGCGGGGCCGACGCACGGTGGGTGAGTGGGGAGGGCTGCTGCTGGCACACACCCACTCCTGAAGCCCACTGGGGCGGTCCAAGGGCGAGGAGCTCGGAGCTCGGTCAGGGCTGTCCCAGCAGAACTTTTTGAGGGTGGACGGACACGCCCGCGGGCAATCAGGTGTTGCGGGCAGGCCCCGGGGGCAGGCCCTGCTGAGTCCCCGAGCGCCACCTGGGTTCCTGCCACCACCCTTGGGCCGGGATGAGGTGCCACCTTGTGCGTAGAAGCCCTGCACACAGGCAAGAAGCCCCCCAGGCCCGCGGCGCACCCGACCCTGGAGCCCCCTGGCCGGCTGCAGCCACAGGGAACGGGGGTTCTGAGTTGGCAGGCCCCATTCCCGAAGCATCCACGGGCACTTCCCGAAGGGCTGACACCTGCTGCGCCTCAGCAGCCAGCCAACCTCCCTCCCTCTGGTCGGGCACTGCAAGCCACACAGCCACTTGTGTCCCCTGTGTCCCTCCCTGGAGGCCGCAGCGCGTTTTGGGTTTTGGCGCGGACGGGCCCCTCTCGGCTTCCGTAATCCATTTGGCCCCGGAGCCTGCCAGACCCCTGGCTCTAGGAGGCTGCCCAGGGGCGCTGCCAACAGCCCCCAGGTGCTGGCTAGCCGCCTCGGCCGGCCACGGGGGGAGCACACACACCTGCGGGTGTCCCCGGGCCGCACACACGAACTGCCCCGCGCTTCCCGGCGTTGCAAATAGGTCCCCCGGGAAGCCCCGCCGGCCCTAGGGGCTTGTCGGGCGGGGCCGACGCACGGTGGGTGAGTGGGGAGGGCTGCTGCTGGCACACACCCACTCCTGAAGCCCACTGGGGCGGTCCAAGGGCGAGGAGCTCGGAGCTCGGTCAGGGCTGTCCCAGCAGAACTTTTTGAGGGTGGACGGACACGCCCGCGGGCAATCAGGTGTTGCGGGCAGGCCCCGGGGGCAGGCCCTGCTGAGTCCCCGAGCGCCACCTGGGTTCCTGCCACCACCCTTGGGCCGGGATGAGGTGCCACCTTGTGCGTAGAAGCCCTGCACACAGGCAAGAAGCCCCCCAGGCCCGCGGCGCACCCGACCCTGGAGCCCCCTGGCCGGATGCAGCCACAGGGAACGGGGGTTCTGAGTTGGCGGGCCCCATTCCCGAAGCATCCACGGGCACTTCCCGAAGGGCTGACACCTGCTGCGCCTCAGCAGCCAGCCAACCTCCCTCCCTCTGGTCGGGCACTGCAAGCCACACAGCCACTTGTGTCCCCTGTGTCCCTCCCTGGAGGCCGCAGCGCGTTTTGGGTTTTGGCGCGGACGGGCCCCTCTCGGCTTCCGTAGTCCATTTGGCCCCGGAGCCTGCCAGACCCCTGGCTCTAGGAGGCTGCCCAGGGGCGCTGCCAACAGCCCCCAGGTGCTGGCTAGCCGCCTCGGCCGGCCACGGGGGGAGCACACACACCTGCGGGTGTCCCCGGGCCGCACACACGAACTGCCCCGCGCTTCCCGGCGTTGCAAATAGGTCCCCCGGGAAGCCCCGCCGGCCCTAGGGGCTTGTCGGGCGGGGCCGACGCACGGTGGGTGAGTGGGGAGGGCTGCTGCTGGCACACACCCACTCCTGAAGCCCACTGGGGCGGTCCAAGGGCGAGGAGCTCGGAGCTCGGTCAGGGCTGTCCCAGCAGAACTTTTTGAGGGTGGACGGACACGCCCGCGGGCAATCAGGTGTTGCGGGCAGGCCCCGGGGGCAGGCCCTGCTGAGTCCCCGAGCGCCACCTGGGTTCCTGCCACCACCCTTGGGCCGGGATGAGGTGCCACCTTGTGCGTAGAAGCCCTGCACACAGGCAAGAAGCCCCCCAGGCCCGCGGCGCACCCGACCCTGGAGCCCCCTGGCCGGATGCAGCCACAGGGAACGGGGGTTCTGAGTTGGCAGGCCCCATTCCCGAAGCATCCACGGGCACTTCCCGAAGGGCTGACACCTGCTGCGCCTCAGCAGCCAGCCAACCTCCCTCCCTCTGGTCGGGCACTGCAAGCCACACAGCCACTTGTGTCCCCTGTGTCCCTCCCTGGAGGCCGCAGCGCGTTTTGGGTTTTGGCGCGGACGGGCCCCTCTTGGCTTCCGTAGTCCATTTGGCCCCGGAGCCTGCCAGACCCCTGGCTCTAGGAGGCTGCCCAGGGGCGCTGCCAACAGCCCCCAGGTGCTGGCTAGCCGCCTCGGCCGGCCACGGGGGGAGCACACACACCTGCGGGTGTCCCCGGGCCGCACACACGAACTGCCCCGCGCTTCCCGGCGTTGCAAATAGGTCCCCCGGGAAGCCCCGCCGGCCCTAGGGGCTTGTCGGGCGGGGCCGACGCACGGTGGGTGAGTGGGGAGGGCTGCTGCTGGCACACACCCACTCCTGAAGCCCACTGGGGCGGTCCAAGGGCGAGGAGCTCGGAGCTCGGTCAGGGCTGTCCCAGCAGAACTTTTTGAGGGTGGACGGACACGCCCGCGGGCAATCAGGTGTTGCGGGCAGGCCCCGGGGGCAGGCCCTGCTGAGTCCCCGAGCGCCACCTGGGTTCCTGCCACCACCCTTGGGCCGGGATGAGGTGCCACCTTGTGCGTAGAAGCCCTGCACACAGGCAAGAAGCCCCCCAGGCCCGCGGCGCACCCGACCCTGGAGCCCCCTGGCCGGCTGCAGCCACAGGGAACGGGGGTTCTGAGTTGGCAGGCCCCATTCCCGAAGCATCCACGGGCACTTCCCGAAGGGCTGACACCTGCTGCGCCTCAGCAGCCAGCCAACCTCCCTCCCTCTGGTCGGGCACTGCAAGCCACACAGCCACTTGTGTCCCCTGTGTCCCTCCCTGGAGGCCGCAGCGCGTTTTGGGTTTTGGCGCGGACGGGCCCCTCTCGGCTTCCGTAGTCCATTTGGCCCAGAGCCTGCCAGACCCCTGGCTCTAGGAGGCTGCCCAGGGGCGCTGCCAACAGCCCCCAGGTGCTGGCTAGCCGCCTCGGCCGGCCACGGGGGGAGCACACACACCTGCGGGTGTCCCCGGGCCGCACACACGAACTGCCCCGCGCTTCCCGGCATTGCAAATAGGTCCCCCGGGAAGCCCCGCCGGCCCTAGGGGCTTGTCGGGCGGGGCCGACGCACGGTGGGTGAGTGGGGAGGGCTGCTGCTGGCACACACCCACTCCTGAAGCCCACTGGGGCGGTCCAAGGGCGAGGAGCTCGGAGCTCGGTCAGGGCTGTCCCAGCAGAACTTTTTGAGGGTGGACGGACACGCCCGCGGGCAATCAGGTGTTGCGGGCAGGCCCCGGGGGCAGGCCCTGCTGAGTCCCCGAGCGCCACCTGGGTTCCTGCCACCACCCTTGGGCCGGGATGAGGTGCCACCTTGTGCGTAGAAGCCCTGCACACAGTCAAGAAGCCCCCCAGGCCCGCAGCGCACCCGACCCTGGAGCCCCCTGGCCGGCTGCAGCCACAGGGAACGGGGGTTCTGAGTTGGCAGGCCCCATTCCCGAAGCATCCACGGGCACTTCCCGAAGGGCTGACACCTGCTGCGCCTCAGCAGCCAGCCAACCTCCCTCCCTCTGGTCGGGCACTGCAAGCCACACAGCCACTTGTGTCCCCTGTGTCCCTCCCTGGAGGCCGCAGCGCGTTTTGGGTTTTGGCGCGGACGGGCCCCTCTCGGCTTCCGTAGTCCATTTGGCCCCGGAGCCTGCCAGACCCCTGGCTCTAGGAGGCTGCCCAGGGGCGCTGCCAACAGCCCCCAGGTGCTGGCTAGCCGCCTCGGCCGGCCACGGGGGGAGCACACACACCTGCGGGTGTCCCCGGGCCGCACACACGAACTGCCCCGCGCTTCCCGGCGTTGCAAATAGGTCCCCCGGGAAGCCCCGCCGGCCCTAGGGGCTTGTCGGGCGGGGCCGACGCACGGTGGGTGAGTGGGGAGGGCTGCTGCTGGCACACACCCACTCCTGAAGCCCACTGGGGCGGTCCAAGGGCGAGGAGCTCGGAGCTCGGTCAGGGCTGTCCCAGCAGAACTTTTTGCGGGTGGACGGACACGCCCGCGGGCAATCAGGTGTTGCGGGCAGGCCCCGGGGGCAGGCCCTGCTGAGTCCCCGAGCGCCACCTGGGTTCCTGCCACCACCCTTGGGCCGGGATGAGGTGCCACCTTGTGCGTAGAAGCCCTGCACACAGGCAAGAAGCCCCCCAGGCCCGCAGCGCACCCGACCCTGGAGCCCCCTGGCCGGCTGCAGCCACAGGGAACGGGGGTTCTGAGTTGGCAGGCCCCATTCCCGAAGCATCCACGGGCACTTCCCGAAGGGCTGACACCTGCTGCGCCTCAGCAGCCAGCCAACCTCCCTCCCTCTGGTCGGGCACTGCAAGCCACACAGCCACTTGTGTCCCCTGTGTCCCTCCCTGGAGGCCGCAGCGCGTTTTGGGTTTTGGCGCGGACGGGCCCCTCTCGGCTTCCGTAGTCCATTTGGCCCCGGAGCCTGCCAGACCCCTGGCTCTAGGAGGCTGCCCAGGGGCGCTGCCAACAGCCCCCAGGTGCTGGCTAGCCGCCTCGGCCGGCCACGGGGGGAGCACACACACCTGCGGGTGTCCCCGGGCCGCACACACGAACTGCCCCGCGCTTCCCGGCATTGCAAATAGGTCCCCCGGGAAGCCCCGCCGGCCCTAGGGGCTTGTCGGGCGGGGCCGACGCACGGTGGGTGAGTGGGGAGGGCTGCTGCTGGCACACACCCACTCCTGAAGCCCACTGGGGCGGTCCAAGGGCGAGGAGCTCGGAGCTCGGTCAGGGCTGTCCCAGCAGAACTTTTTGAGGGTGGACGGACACGCCCGCGGGCAATCAGGTGTTGCGGGCAGGCCCCGGGGGCAGGCCCTGCTGAGTCCCCGAGCGCCACCTGGGTTCCTGCCACCACCCTTGGGCCGGGATGAGGTGCCACCTTGTGCGTAGAAGCCCTGCACACAGGCAAGAAGCCCCCCAGGCCCGCGGCGCACCCGACCCTGGAGCCCCCTGGCCGGATGCAGCCACAGGGAACGGGGGTTCTGAGTTGGCAGGCCCCATTCCCGAAGCATCCACGGGCACTTCCCGAAGGGCTGACACCTGCCGCTCCTCAGCAGCCAGCCAACCTCCCTCCCTCTGGTCGGGCACTGCAAGCCACACAGCCACTTGTGTCCCCTGTGTCCCTCCCTGGAGGCCGCAGCGCGTTTTGGGTTTTGGCGCGGACGGGCCCCTCTCGGCTTCCGTAGTCCATTTGGCCCCGGAGCCTGCCAGACCCCTGGCTCTAGGAGGCTGCCCAGGGGCGCTGCCAACAGCCCCCAGGTGCTGGCTAGCCGCCTCGGCCGGCCACGGGGGGAGCACACACACCTGCGGGTGTCCCCGGGCCGCACACACGAACTGCCCCGCGCTTCCCGGCGTTGCAAATAGGTCCCCCGGGAAGCCCCGCCGGCCCTAGGGGCTTGTCGGGCGGGGCCGACGCACGGTGGGTGAGTGGGGAGGGCTGCTGCTGGCACACACCCACTCCTGAAGCCCACTGGGGCGGTCCAAGGGCGAGGAGCTCGGAGCTCGGTCAGGGCTGTCCCAGCAGAACTTTTTGCGGGTGGACGGACACGCCCGCGGGCAATCAGGTGTTGCGGGCAGGCCCCGGGGGCAGGCCCTGCTGAGTCCCCGAGCGCCACCTGGGTTCCTGCCACCACCCTTGGGCCGGGATGAGGTGCCACCTTGTGCGTAGAAGCCCTGCACACAGGCAAGAAGCCCCCCAGGCCCGCGGCGCACCCGACCCTGGAGCCCCCTGGCCGGCTGCAGCCACAGGGAACGGGGGTTCTGAGTTGGCAGGCCCCATTCCCGAAGCATCCACGGGCACTTCCCGAAGGGCTGACACCTGCTGCGCCTCAGCAGCCAGCCAACCTCCCTCCCTCTGGTCGGGCACTGCAAGCCACACAGCCACTTGTGTCCCCTGTGTCCCTCCCTGGAGGCCGCAGCGCGTTTTGGGTTTTGGCGCGGACGGGCCCCTCTCGGCTTCCGTAGTCCATTTGGCCCCGGAGCCTGCCAGACCCCTGGCTCTAGGAGGCTGCCCAGGGGCGCTGCCAACAGCCCCCAGGTGCTGGCTAGCCGCCTCGGCCGGCCACGGGGGGAGCACACACACCTGCGGGTGTCCCCGGGCCGCACACACGAACTGCCCCGCGCTTCCCGGCGTTGCAAATAGGTCCCCCGGGAAGCCCCGCCGGCCCTAGGGGCTTGTCGGGCGGGGCCGACGCACGGTGGGTGAGTGGGGAGGGCTGCTGCTGGCACACACCCACTCCTGAAGCCCACTGGGGCGGTCCAAGGGCGAGGAGCTCGGAGCTCGGTCAGGGCTGTCCCAGCAGAACTTTTTGAGGGTGGACGGACACGCCCGCGGGCAATCAGGTGTTGCGGGCAGGCCCCGGGGGCAGGCCCTGCTGAGTCCCCGAGCGCCACCTGGGTTCCTGCCACCACCCTTGGGCCGGGATGAGGTGCCACCTTGTGCGTAGAAGCCCTGCACACAGGCAAGAAGCCCCCCAGGCCCGCGGCGCACCCGACCCTGGAGCCCCCTGGCCGGATGCAGCCACAGGGAACGGGGGTTCTGAGTTGGCAGGCCCCATTCCCGAAGCATCCACGGGCACTTCCCGAAGGGCTGACACCTGCCGCTCCTCAGCAGCCAGCCAACCTCCCTCCCTCTGGTCGGGCACTGCAAGCCACACAGCCACTTGTGTCCCCTGTGTCCCTCCCTGGAGGCCGCAGCGCGTTTTGGGTTTTGGCGCGGACGGGCCCCTCTCGGCTTCCGTAGTCCATTTGGCCCCGGAGCCTGCCAGACCCCTGGCTCTAGGAGGCTGCCCAGGGGCGCTGCCAACAGCCCCCAGGTGCTGGCTAGCCGCCTCGGCCGGCCACGGGGGGAGCACACACACCTGCGGGTGTCCCCGGGCCGCACACACGAACTGCCCCGCGCTTCCCGGCGTTGCAAATAGGTCCCCCGGGAAGCCCCGCCGGCCCTAGGGGCTTGTCGGGCGGGGCCGACGCACGGTGGGTGAGTGGGGAGGGCTGCTGCTGGCACACACCCACTCCTGAAGCCCACTGGGGCGGTCCAAGGGCGAGGAGCTCGGAGCTCGGTCAGGGCTGTCCCAGCAGAACTTTTTGAGGGTGGACGGACACGCCCGCGGGCAATCAGGTGTTGCGGGCAGGCCCCGGGGGCAGGCCCTGCTGAGTCCCCGAGCGCCACCTGGGTTCCTGCCACCACCCTTGGGCCGGGATGAGGTGCCACCTTGTGCGTAGAAGCCCTGCACACAGGCAAGAAGCCCCCCAGGCCCGCGGCGCACCCGACCCTGGAGCCCCCTGGCCGGCTGCAGCCACAGGGAACGGGGGTTCTGAGTTGGCAGGCCCCATTCCCGAAGCATCCACGGGCACTTCCCGAAGGGCTGACACCTGCTGCGCCTCAGCAGCCAGCCAACCTCCCTCCCTCTGGTCGGGCACTGCAAGCCACACAGCCACTTGTGTCCCCTGTGTCCCTCCCTGGAGGCCGCAGCGCGTTTTGGGTTTTGGCGCGGACGGGCCCCTCTCGGCTTCCGTAGTCCATTTGGCCCCGGAGCCTGCCAGACCCCTGGCTCTAGGAGGCTGCCCAGGGGCGCTGCCAACAGCCCCCAGGTGCTGGCTAGCCGCCTCGGCCGGCCACGGGGGGAGCACACACACCTGCGGGTGTCCCCGGGCCGCACACACGAACTGCCCCGCGCTTCCCGGCGTTGCAAATAGGTCCCCCGGGAAGCCCCGCCGGCCCTAGGGGCTTGTCGGGCGGGGCCGACGCACGGTGGGTGAGTGGGGAGGGCTGCTGCTGGCACACACCCACTCCTGAAGCCCACTGGGGCGGTCCAAGGGCGAGGAGCTCGGAGCTCGGTCAGGGCTGTCCCAGCAGAACTTTTTGAGGGTGGACGGACACGCCCGCGGGCAATCAGGTGTTGCGGGCAGGCCCCGGGGGCAGGCCCTGCTGAGTCCCCGAGCGCCACCTGGGTTCCTGCCACCACCCTTGGGCCGGGATGAGGTGCCACCTTGTGCGTAGAAGCCCTGCACACAGGCAAGAAGCCCCCCAGGCCCGCGGCGCACCCGACCCTGGAGCCCCCTGGCCGGATGCAGCCACAGGGAACGGGGGTTCTGAGTTGGCAGGCCCCATTCCCGAAGCATCCACGGGCACTTCCCGAAGGGCTGACACCTGCCGCGCCTCAGCAGCCAGCCAACCTCCCTCCCTCTGGTCGGGCACTGCAAGCCACACAGCCACTTGTGTCCCCTGTGTCCCTCCCTGGAGGCCGCAGCGCGTTTTGGGTTTTGGCGCGGACGGGCCCCTCTCGGCTTCCGTAGTCCATTTGGCCCCGGAGCCTGCCAGACCCCTGGCTCTAGGAGGCTGCCCAGGGGCGCTGCCAACAGCCCCCAGGTGCTGGCTAGCCGCCTCGGCCGGCCACGGGGGGAGCACACACACCTGCGGGTGTCCCCGGGCCGCACACACGAACTGCCCCGCGCTTCCCGGCGTTGCAAATAGGTCCCCCGGGAAGCCCCGCCGGCCCTAGGGGCTTGTCGGGCGGGGCCGACGCACGGTGGGTGAGTGGGGAGGGCTGCTGCTGGCACACACCCACTCCTGAAGCCCACTGGGGCGGTCCAAGGGCGAGGAGCTCGGAGCTCGGTCAGGGCTGTCCCAGCAGAACTTTTTGAGGGTGGACGGACACGCCCGCGGGCAATCAGGTGTTGCGGGCAGGCCCCGGGGGCAGGCCCTGCTGAGTCCCCGAGCGCCACCTGGGTTCCTGCCACCACCCTTGGGCCGGGATGAGGTGCCACCTTGTGCGTAGAAGCCCTGCACACAGGCAAGAAGACCCCAGGCCCGCGGCGCACCCGACCCTGGAGCCCCCTGGCCGGCTGCAGCCACAGGGAACGGGGGTTCTGAGTTGGCGGGCCCCATTCCCGAAGCATCCACGGGCACTTCCCGAAGGGCTGACACCTGCTGCGCCTCAGCAGCTAGCCAACCTCCCTCCCTCTGGTCCGGCACTGCAAGCCACACAGCCACTTGTGTCCCCTGTGTCCCTCCCTGGAGGCCGCAGCGCGTTTTGGGTTTTGGCGCGGACGGGCCCCTCTCGGCTTCCGTAGTCCATTTGGCCCCGGAGCCTGCCAGACCCCTGGCTCTAGGAGGCTGCCCAGGGGCGCTGCCAACAGCCCCCAGGTGCTGGCTAGCCGCCTCGGCCGGCCACGGGGGGAGCACACACACCTGCGGGTGTCCCCGGGCCGCACACACGAACTGCCCCGCGCTTCCCGGCGTTGCAAATAGGTCCCCCGGGAAGCCCCGCCGGCCCTAGGGGCTTGTCGGGCGGGGCCGACGCACGGTGGGTGAGTGGGGAGGGCTGCTGCTGGCACACACCCACTCCTGAAGCCCACTGGGGCGGTCCAAGGGCGAGGAGCTCGGAGCTCGGTCAGGGCTGTCCCAGCAGAACTTTTTGAGGGTGGACGGACACGCCCGCGGGCAATCAGGTGTTGCGGGCAGGCCCCGGGGGCAGGCCCTGCTGAGTCCCCGAGCGCCACCTGGGTTCCTGCCACCACCCTTGGGCCGGGATGAGGTGCCACCTTGTGCGTAGAAGCCCTGCACACAGGCAAGAAGCCCCCCAGGCCCGCGGCGCACCCGACCCTGGAGCCCCCTGGCCGGCTGCAGCCACAGGGAACGGGGGTTCTGAGTTGGCGGGCCCCATTCCCGAAGCATCCACGGGCACTTCCCGAAGGGCTGACACCTGCTGTGCCTCAGCAGCCAGCCAACCTCCCTCCCTCTGGTCGGGCACTGCAAGCCACACAGCCACTTGTGTCCCCTGTGTCCCTCCCTGGAGGCCGCAGCGCGTTTTGGGTTTTGGCGCGGACGGGCCCCTCTCGGCTTCCGTAGTCCATTTGGCCCCGGAGCCTGCCAGACCCCTGGCTCTAGGAGGCTGCCCAGGGGCGCTGCCAACAGCCCCCAGGTGCTGGCTAGCCGCCTCGGCCGGCCACGGGGGGAGCACACACACCTGCGGGTGTCCCCGGGCCTCACACACGAACTGCCCCGCGCTTCCCGGCGTTGCAAATAGGTCCCCCGGGAAGCCCCGCCGGCCCTAGGGGCTTGTCGGGCGGGGCCGACGCACGGTGGGTGAGTGGGGAGGGCTGCTGCTGGCACACACCCACTCCTGAAGCCCACTGGGGCGGTCCAAGGGCGAGGAGCTCGGAGCTCGGTCAGGGCTGTCCCAGCAGAACTTTTTGAGGGTGGACGGACACGCCCGCGGGCAATCAGGTGTTGCGGGCAGGCCCCGGGGGCAGGCCCTGCTGAGTCCCCGAGCGCCACCTGGGTTCCTGCCACCACCCTTGGGCCGGGATGAGGTGCCACCTTGTGCGTAGAAGCCCTGCACACAGGCAAGAAGCCCCCCAGGCCCGCGGCGCACCCGACCCTGGAGCCCCCTGGCCGGATGCAGCCACAGGGAACGGGGGTTCTGAGTTGGCAGGCCCCATTCCCGAAGCATCCACGGGCACTTCCCGAAGGGCTGACACCTGCTGCGCCTCAGCAGCCAGCCAACCTCCCTCCCTCTGGTCGGGCACTGCAAGCCACACAGCCACTTGTGTCCCCTGTGTCCCTCCCTGGAGGCCGCAGCGCGTTTTGGGTTTTGGCGCGGACGGGCCCCTCTCGGCTTCCGTAGTCCATTTGGCCCCGGAGCCTGCCAGACCCCTGGCTCTAGGAGGCTGCCCAGGGGCGCTGCCAACAGCCCCCAGGTGCTGGCTAGCCGCCTCGGCCGGCCACGGGGGGAGCACACACACCTGCGGGTGTCCCCGGGCCGCACACACGAACTGCCCTGCGCTTCCCGGCGTTGCAAATAGGTCCCCCGGGAAGCCCCGCCGGCCCTAGGGGCTTGTCGGGCGGGGCCGACGCACGGTGGGTGAGTGGGGAGGGCTGCTGCTGGCACACACCCACTCCTGAAGCCCACTGGGGCGGTCCAAGGGCGAGGAGCTCGGAGCTCGGTCAGGGCTGTCCCAGCAGAACTTTTTGAGGGTGGACGGACACGCCCGCGGGCAATCAGGTGTTGCGGGCAGGCCCCGGGGGCGGGCCCTGCTGAGTCCCCGAGCGCCACCTGGGTTCCTGCCACCACCCTTGGGCCGGGATGAGGTGCCACCTTGTGCGTAGAAGCCCTGCACACAGGCAAGAAGCCCCCCAGGCCCGCGGCGCACCCGACCCTGGAGCCCCCTGGCCGGCTGCAGCCACAGGGAACGGGGGTTCTGAGTTGGCGGGCCCCATTCCCGAAGCATCCACGGGCACTTCCCGAAGGGCTGACACCTGCTGCGCCTCAGCAGCCAGCCAACCTCCCTCCCTCTGGTCGGGCACTGCAAGCCACACAGCCACTTGTGTCCCCTGTGTCCCTCCCTGGAGGCCGCAGCGCGTTTTGGGTTTTGGCGCGGACGGGCCCCTCTCGGCTTCCGTAGTCCATTTGGCCCCGGAGCCTGCCAGACCCCTGGCTCTAGGAGGCTGCCCAGGGGCGCTGCCAACAGCCCCCAGGTGCTGGCTAGCCGCCTCGGCCGGCCACGGGGGGAGCACACACACCTGCGGGTGTCCCCGGGCCGCAGCACACGAACTGCCCCGCGCTTCCCGGCGTTTGCAAATAGGTCCCCCGGGAAGCCCCGCCGGCCCTAGGGGCTTGTCGGGCGGGGCCGACGCACGGTGGGTGAGTGGGGAGGGCTGCTGCTGGCACACACCCACTCCTGAAGCCCACTGGGGCGGTCCAAGGGCGAGGAGCTCGGAGCTCGGTCAGGGCTGTCCCAGCAGAACTTTTTGAGGGTGGACGGACACGCCCGCGGGCAATCAGGTGTTGCGGGCAGGCCCCGGGGGCAGGCCCTGCTGAGTCCCCGAGCGCCACCTGGGTTCCTGCCACCACCCTTGGGCCGGGATGAGGTGCCACCTTGTGCGTAGAAGCCCTGCACACAGGCAAGAAGCCCCCCAGGCCCGCGGCGCACCCGACCCTGGAGCCCCCTGGCCGGCTGCAGCCACAGGGAACGGGGGTTCTGAGTTGGCGGGCCCCATTCCCGAAGCATCCACGGGCACTTCCCGAAGGGCTGGACACCTGCTGCGCCTCAGCAGCCAGCCAACCTCCCTCCCTCTGGTCGGGCACTGCAAGCCACACAGCCACTTGTGTCCCCTGTGTCCCTCCCTGGAGCCGCAGCGCGTTTTGGGTTTTGGCGCGACGGGCCCCTCTCGGCTTCCGTAGTCCATTTGGCCCCGGAGCCTGCCAGACCCCTGGCTCTAGGAGGCTGCCCAGGGGCGCTGCCAACAGCCCCCAGGTGCTGGCTAGCCGCCTCGGCCGGCCACGGGGGGAGCACACACACCTGCGGGTGTCCCCGGGCCGCACACACGGACTGCCCCGCGCTTCCCGGCGTTGCAAATAGGTCCCCGGGAAGCCCCGCCGGCCCTAGGGGCTTGTCGGGCGGGGCCGACGCACGGTGGGTGAGTGGGGAGGGCTGCTGCTGGCACACACCCACTCCTGAAGCCCACTGGGGCGGTCCAAGGGCGAGGAGCTCGGAGCTCGGTCAGGGCTATCCCAGCAGAACTTTTTGAGGGTGGACGGACACGCCCGCGGGCAATCAGGTGTTGCGGGCAGGCCCCGGGGGCAGGCCCTGCTGAGTCCCCGAGCGCCACCTGGGTTCCTGCCACCACCCTTGGGCCGGGATGAGGTGCCACTTGTGCGTAGAAGCCCTGCACACAGGCAAGAAGCCCCCCAGGCCCGCGGCGCACCCGACCCTGGAGCCCCCTGGCCGGCTGCAGCCACAGGGAACGGGGGTTCTGAGTTGGCGGGCCCCATTCCCGAAGCATCCACGGGCACTTCCCGAAGGGCTGACACCTGCTGCGCCTCAGCAGCCAGCCAACCTCCCTCCCTCTGGTCGGGCACTGCAAGCCACACAGCCACTTGTGTCCCCTGTGTCCCTCCCTGGAGGCCGCAGCGCGTTTTGGGTTTTGGCGCGGACGGGCCCCTCTCGGCTTCCGTAGTCCATTTGGCCCCGGAGCCTGCCAGACCCCTGGCTCTAGGAGGCTGCCCAGGGGCGCTGCCAACAGCCCCCAGGTGCTGGCTAGCCGCCTCGGCCGGCCACGGGGGGAGCACACACACCTGCGGGTGTCCCCGGGCCGCACACACGAACTGCCCCGCGCTTCCCGGCGTTGCAAATAGGTCCCCCGGGAAGCCCCGCCGGCCCTAGGGGCTTGTCGGGCGGGGCCGACGCACGGTGGGTGAGTGGGGAGGGCTGCTGCTGGCACACACCCACTCCTGAAGCCCACTGGGGCGTCCAAGGGCGAGGAGCTCGGAGCTCGGTCAGGGCTGTCCCAGCAGAACTTTTTGAGGGTGGACGGACACGCCCGCGGGCAATCAGGTGTTGCGGGCAGGCCCCGGGGGCAGGCCCTGCTGAGTCCCCCGAGCGCCACCTGGGTTCCTGCCACCACCCTTGGGCCGGGATGAGGTGCCACCTTGTGCGTAGAAGCCCTGCACACAGGCAAGAAGCCCCCCAGGCCCGCGGCGCACCCGACCCTGGAGCCCCCTGGCCGGCTGCAGCCACAGGGAACGGGGGTTCTGAGTTGGCGGGCCCCATTCCCGAAGCATCCACGGGCACTTCCCGAAGGGCTTGACACCTGCTGCGCCTCAGCAGCCAGCCAACCTCCCTCCCTCTGGTCGGGCACTGCAAGCCACACAGCCACTTGTGTCCCCTGTGTCCCTCCCTGGAGGCCGCAGCGCGTTTTGGGTTTTGGCGCGGACGGGCCCCTCTCGGCTTCCGTAGTCCATTTGGCCCCGGAGCCTGCCAGACCCCTGGCTCTAGGAGGCTGCCCAGGGGCGCTGCCAACAGCCCCCAGGTGCTGGCTAGCCGCCTCGGCCGGCCACGGGGGGAGCACACACACCTGCGGGTGTCCCCGGGCCGCACACACGGACTGCCCCGCGCTTCCCGGCGTTGCAAATAGGTCCCCCGGGAAGCCCCGCCGGCCCTAGGGGCTTGTCGGGCGGGGCCGACGCACGGTGGGTGAGTGGGGAGGGCTGCTGCTGGCACACACCCACTCCTGAAGCCCACTGGGGCGGTCCAAGGGCGAGGAGCTCGGAGCTCGGTCAGGGCTGTCCCAGCAGAACTTTTTGAGGGTGGACGGACACGCCCGCGGGCAATCAGGTGTTGCGGGCAGGCCCCGGGGGCAGGCCCTGCTGAGTCCCCGAGCGCCACCTGGGTTCCTGCCACCACCCTTGGGCCGGATGAGGTGCCACCTTGTGCGTAGAAGCCCTGCACACAGGCAAGAAGCCCCCCAGGCCCGCGGCGCACCCGACCCTGGAGCCCCCTGGCCGGCTGCAGCCACAGGGAACGGGGTTCTGAGTTGGCGGGCCCCATTCCCGAAGCATCCACGGGCACTTCCCGAAGGGCTGACACCTGCTGCGCCTCAGCAGCCAGCCAACCTCCCTCCCTCTGGTCGGGCACTGCAAGCCACACAGCCACTTGTGTCCCCTGTGTCCCTCCCTGGAGGCCGCAGCGCGTTTTGGGTTTTGGCGCGGACGGGCCCCTCTCGGCTTCCGTAGTCCATTTGGCCCCGGAGCCTGCCAGACCCCTGGCTCTAGGAGGCTGCCCAGGGGCGCTGCCAACAGCCCCCAGGTGCTGGCTAGCCGCCTCGGCCGGCCACGGGGGGAGCACACACACCTGCGGGTGTCCCCGGGCCGCACACACGAACTGCCCCGCGCTTCCCGGCGTTGCAAATAGGTCCCCCGGGAAGCCCCGCCGGCCCTAGGGGCTTGTCGGGCGGGGCCGACGCACGGTGGGTGAGTGGGGAGGGCTGCTGCTGGCACACACCCACTCCTGAAGCCCACTGGGGCGGTCCAAGGGCGAGGAGCTCGGAGCTCGGTCAGGGCTGTCCCAGCAGAACTTTTTGAGGGTGGACGACACGCCCGCGGGCAATCAGGTGTTGCGGGCAGGCCCCGGGGGCAGGCCCTGCTGAGTCCCCGAGCGCCACCTGGGTTCCTGCCACCACCCTTGGGCCGGGATGAGGTGCCACCTTGTGCGTAGAAGCCCTGCACACAGGCAAGAAGCCCCCCAGGCCCGCGGCGCACCCGACCCTGGAGCCCCCTGGCCGGCTGCAGCCACAGGGAACGGGGGGTTCTGAGTTGGCGGGCCCCATTCCCGAAGCATCCACGGGCACTTCCCGAAGGGCTGACACCTGCTGCGCCTCAGCAGCCAGCCAACCTCCCTCCCTCTGGTCGGGCACTGCAAGCCACACAGCCACTTGTGTCCCCTGTGTCCCTCCCTGGAGGCCGCAGCGCGTTTTGGGTTTTGGCGCGGACGGGCCCCTCTCGGCTTCCGTAGTCCATTTGGCCCCGGAGCCTGCCAGACCCCTGGCTCTAGGAGGCTGCCCAGGGGCGCTGCCAACAGCCCCCAGGTGCTGGCTAGCCGCCTCGGCCGGCCACGGGGGGAGCACACACACCTGCGGGTGTCCCCGGGCCGCACACACGAACTGCCCCGCGCTTCCCGGCGTTGCAAATAGGTCCCCCGGGAAGCCCCGCCGGCCCTAGGGGCTTGTCGGGCGGGGCCGACGCACGGTGGGTGAGTGGGGAGGGCTGCTGCTGGCACACACCCACTCCTGAAGCCCACTGGGGCGGTCCAAGGGCGAGAGCTCGGAGCTCGGTCAGGGCTGTCCCAGCAGAACTTTTTGAGGGTGGACGGACACGCCCGCGGGCAATCAGGTGTTGCGGGCAGGCCCCGGGGGCAGGCCCTGCTGAGTCCCGAGCGCCACCTGGGTTCCTGCCACCACCCTTGGGCCGGGATGAGGTGCCACCTTGTGCGTAGAAGCCCTGCACACAGGCAAGAAGCCCCCCAGGCCCGCGGCGCACCCGACCCTGGAGCCCCCTGGCCGGATGCAGCCACAGGGAACGGGGGTTCTGAGTTGGCGGGCCCCATTCCCGAAGCATCCACGGGCACTTCCCGAAGGGCTGACACCTGCTGCGCCTCAGCAGCCAGCCAACCTCCCTCCCTCTGGTCGGGCACTGCAAGCCACACAGCCACTTGTGTCCCCTGTGTCCCTCCCTGGAGGCCGCAGCGCGTTTTGGGTTTTGGCGCGGACGGGCCCCTCTCGGCTTCCGTAGTCCATTTGGCCCCGGAGCCTGCCAGACCCCTGGCTCTAGGAGGCTGCCCAGGGGCGCTGCCAACAGCCCCCAGGTGCTGGCTAGCCGCCTCGGCCGGCCACGGGGGGAGCACACACACCTGCGGGTGTCCCCGGGCCGCACACACGAACTGCCCCGCGCTTCCCGGCGTTGCAAATAGGGTCCCCCGGGAAGCCCCGCCGGCCCTAGGGGCTTGTCGGGCGGGGCCGACGCACGGTGGGTGAGTGGGGAGGGCTGCTGCTGGCACACACCCACTCCTGAAGCCCACTGGGGCGGTCCAAGGGCGAGGAGCTCGGAGCTCGGTCAGGGCTGTCCCAGCAGAACTTTTTGAGGGTGGACGGACACGCCCGCGGGCAATCAGCTGTTGCGGGCAGGCCCCGGGGGCAGGCCCTGCTGAGTCCCCGAGCGCCACCTGGGTTCCTGCCACCACCCTTGGGCCGGGATGAGGTGCCACCTTGTGCGTAGAAGCCCTGCACACAGGCAAGAAGCCCCCCAGGCCCGCGGCGCACCCGACCCTGGAGCCCCCTGGCCGGCTGCAGCCACAGGGAACGGGGGTTCTGAGTTGGCGGGCCCCATTCCCGAAGCATCCACGGGCACTTCCCGAAGGGCTGACACCTGCTGCGCCTCAGCAGCCAGCCAACCTCCCTCCCTCTGGTCGGGCACTGCAAGCCACACAGCCACTTGTGTCCCCTGTGTCCCTCCCTGGAGGCCGCAGCGCGTTTTGGGTTTTGGCGCGGACGGGCCCCTCTCGGCTTCCGTAGTCCATTTGGCCCCGGAGCCTGCCAGACCCCTGGCTCTAGGAGGCTGCCCAGGGGCGCTGCCAACAGCCCCCAGGTGCTGGCTAGCCGCCTCGGCCGGCCACGGGGGGAGCACACACACCTGCGGGTGTCCCCGGGCCGCACACACGAACTGCCCCGCGCTTCCCGGCGTTGCAAATAGGTCCCCCGGGAAGCCCCGCCGGCCCTAGGGGCTTGTCGGGCGGGGCCGACGCACGGTGGGTGAGTGGGGAGGGCTGCTGCTGGCACACACCCACTCCTGAAGCCCACTGGGGCGGTCCAAGGGCGAGGAGCTCGGAGCTCGGTCAGGGCTGTCCCAGCAGAACTTTTTGAGGGTGGACGGACACGCCCGCGGGCAATCAGGTGTTGCGGGCAGGCCCCGGGGGCAGGCCCTGCTGAGTCCCCGAGCGCCACCTGGGTTCCTGCCACCACCCTTGGGCCGGGATGAGGTGCCACCTTGTGCGTAGAAGCCCTGCACACAGGCAAGAAGCCCCCCAGGCCCGCGGCGCACCCGACCCTGGAGCCCCCTGGCCGGATGCAGCCACAGGGAACGGGGGTTCTGAGTTGGCGGGCCCCATTCCCGAAGCATCCACGGGCACTTCCCGAAGGGCTGACACCTGCTGCGCCTCAGCAGCCAGCCAACCTCCCTCCCTCTGGTCGGGCACTGCAAGCCACACAGCCACTTGTGTCCCCTGTGTCCCTCCCTGGAGGCCGCAGCGCGTTTTGGGTTTTGGCGCGGACGGGCCCCTCTCGGCTTCCGTAGTCCATTTGGCCCCGGAGCCTGCCAGACCCCTGGCTCTAGGAGGCTGCCCAGGGGCGCTGCCAACAGCCCCCTGGTGCTGGCTAGCCGCCTCGGCCGGCCACGGGGGGAGCACACACACCTGCGGGTGTCCCCGGGCCGCACACACGAACTGCCCCGCGCTTCCCGGCGTTGCAAATAGGTCCCCCGGGAAGCCCCGCCGGCCCTAGGGGCTTGTCGGGCGGGGCCGACGCACGGTGGGTGAGTGGGGAGGGCTGCTGCTGGCACACACCCACTCCTGAAGCCCACTGGGGCGGTCCAAGGGCGAGGAGCTCGGAGCTCGGTCAGGGCTGTCCCAGCAGAACTTTTTGAGGGTGGACGGACACGCCCGCGGGCAATCAGCTGTTGCGGGCAGGCCCCGGGGGCAGGCCCTGCTGAGTCCCCGAGCGCCACCTGGGTTCCTGCCACCACCCTTGGGCCGGGATGAGGTGCCACCTTGTGCGTAGAAGCCCTGCACACAGGCAAGAAGCCCCCCAGGCCCGCGGCGCACCCGACCCTGGAGCCCCCTGGCCGGCTGCAGCCACAGGGAACGGGGGTTCTGAGTTGGCGGGCCCCATTCCCGAAGCATCCACGGGCACTTCCCGAAGGGCTGACACCTGCTGCGCCTCAGCAGCCAGCCAACCTCCCTCCCTCTGGTCGGGCACTGCAAGCCACACAGCCACTTGTGTCCCCTGTGTCCCTCCCTGGAGGCCGCAGCGCGTTTTGGGTTTTGGCGCGGACGGGCCCCTCTCGGCTTCCGTAGTCCATTTGGCCCCGGAGCCTGCCAGACCCCTGGCTCTAGGAGGCTGCCCAGGGGCGCTGCCAACAGCCCCCAGGTGCTGGCTAGCCGCCTCGGCCGGCCACGGGGGGAGCACACACACCTGCGGGTGTCCCCGGGCCGCACACACGAACTGCCCCGCGCTTCCCGGCGTTGCAAATAGGTCCCCCGGGAAGCCCCGCCGGCCCTAGGGGCTTGTCGGGCGGGGCCGACGCACGGTGGGTGAGTGGGGAGGGCTGCTGCTGGCACACACCCACTCCTGAAGCCCACTGGGGCGGTCCAAGGGCGAGGAGCTCGGAGCTCGGTCAGGGCTGTCCCAGCAGAACTTTTTGAGGGTGGACGGACACGCCCGCGGGCAATCAGGTGTTGCGGGCAGGCCCCGGGGGCAGGCCCTGCTGAGTCCCCGAGCGCCACCTGGGTTCCTGCCACCACCCTTGGGCCGGGATGAGGTGCCACCTTGTGCGTAGAAGCCCTGCACACAGGCAAGAAGCCCCCCAGGCCCGCGGCGCACCCGACCCTGGAGCCCCCTGGCCGGCTGCAGCCACAGGGAACGGGGGTTCTGAGTTGGCGGGCCCCATTCCCGAAGCATCCACGGGCACTTCCCGAAGGGCTGACACCTGCTGCGCCTCAGCAGCCAGCCAACCTCCCTCCCTCTGGTCGGGCACTGCAAGCCACACAGCCACTTGTGTCCCCTGTGTCCCTCCCTGGAGGCCGCAGCGCGTTTTGGGTTTTGGCGCGGACGGGCCCCTCTCGGCTTCCGTAGTCCATTTGGCCCCGGAGCCTGCCAGACCCCTGGCTCTAGGAGGCTGCCCAGGGGCGCTGCCAACAGCCCCCAGGTGCTGGCTAGCCGCCTCGGCCGGCCACGGGGGGAGCACACACACCTGCGGGTGTCCCCGGGCCGCACACACGAACTGCCCCGCGCTTCCCGGCGTTGCAAATAGGTCCCCCGGGAAGCCCCGCCGGCCCTAGGGGCTTGTCGGGCGGGGCCGACGCACGGTGGGTGAGTGGGGAGGGCTGCTGCTGGCACACACCCACTCCTGAAGCCCACTGGGGCGGTCCAAGGGCGAGGAGCTCGGAGCTCGGTCAGGGCTGTCCCAGCAGAACTTTTTGAGGGTGGACGGACACGCCCGCGGGCAATCAGGTGTTGCGGGCAGGCCCCGGGGGCAGGCCCTGCTGAGTCCCCGAGCGCCACCTGGGTTCCTGCCACCACCCTTGGGCCGGGATGAGGTGCCACCTTGTGCGTAGAAGCCCTGCACACAGGCAAGAAGCCCCCCAGGCCCGCGGCGCACCCGACCCTGGAGCCCCCTGGCCGGCTGCAGCCACAGGGAACGGGGGTTCTGAGTTGGCGGGCCCCATTCCCGAAGCATCCACGGGCACTTCCCGAAGGGCTGACACCTGCTGCGCCTCAGCAGCCAGCCAACCTCCCTCCCTCTGGTCGGGCACTGCAAGCCACACAGCCACTTGTGTCCCCTGTGTCCCTCCCTGGAGGCCGCAGCGCGTTTTGGGTTTTGGCGCGGACGGGCCCCTCTCGGCTTCCGTAGTCCATTTGGCCCCGGAGCCTGCCAGAACCCTGGCTCTAGGAGGCTGCCCAGGGGCGCTGCCAACAGCCCCCAGGTGCTGGCTAGCCGCCTCGGCCGGCCACGGGGGGAGCACACACACCTGCGGGTGTCCCCGGGCCGCACACACGGACTGCCCCGCGCTTCCCGGCGTTGCAAATAGGTCCCCCGGGAAGCCCCGCCGGCCCTAGGGGCTTGTCGGGCGGGGCCGACGCACGGTGGGTGAGTGGGGAGGGCTGCTGCTGGCACACACCCACTCCTGAAGCCCACTGGGGCGGTCCAAGGGCGAGGAGCTCGGAGCTCGGTCAGGGCTGTCCCAGCAGAACTTTTTGAGGGTGGACGGACACGCCCGCGGGCAATCAGGTGTTGCGGGCAGGCCCCGGGGGCAGGCCCTGCTGAGTCCCCGAGCGCCACCTGGGTTCCTGCCACCACCCTTGGGCCGGGATGAGGTGCCACCTTGTGCGTAGAAGCCCTGCACACAGGCAAGAAGCCCCCCAGGCCCGCGGCGCACCCCACCCTGGAGCCCCCTGGCCGGCTGCAGCCACACGGAACGGGGGTTCTGAGTTGGCGGGCCCCATTCCCGAAGCATCCACGGGCACTTCCCGAAGGGCTGACACCTGCTGCGCCTCAGCAGCCAGCCAACCTCCCTCCCTCTGGTCGGGCACTGCAAGCCACACAGCCACTTGTGTCCCCTGTGTCCCTCCCTGGAGGCCGCAGCGCGTTTTGGGTTTTGGCGCGGACGGGCCCCTCTCGGCTTCCGTAGTCCATTTGGCCCCGGAGCCTGCCAGACCCCTGGCTCTAGGAGGCTGCCCAGGGGCGCTGCCAACAGCCCCCAGGTGCTGGCTAGCCGCCTCGGCCGGCCACGGGGGGAGCACACACACCTGCGGGTGTCCCCGGGCCGCACACACGAACTGCCCCGCGCTTCCCGGCGTTGCAAATAGGTCCCCCGGGAAGCCCCGCCGGCCCTAGGGGCTTGTCGGGCGGGGCCGACGCACGGTGGGTGAGTGGGGAGGGCTGCTGCTGGCACACACCCACTCCTGAAGCCCACTGGGGCGGTCCAAGGGCGAGGAGCTCGGAGCTCGGTCAGGGCTGTCCCAGCAGAACTTTTTGAGGGTGGACGGACACGCCCGCGGGCAATCAGGTGTTGCGGGCAGGCCCCGGGGGCAGGCCCTGCTGAGTCCCCGAGCGCCACCTGGGTTCCTGCCACCACCCTTGGGCCGGGATGAGGTGCCACCTTGTGCGTAGAAGCCCTGCACACAGGCAAGAAGCCCCCCAGGCCCGCGGCGCACCCGACCCTGGAGCCCCCTGGCCGGATGCAGCCACAGGGAACGGGGGTTCTGAGTTGGCGGGCCCCATTCCCGAAGCATCCACGGGCACTTCCCGAAGGGCTGACACCTGCTGCGCCTCAGCAGCCAGCCAACCTCCCTCCCTCTGGTCGGGCACTGCAAGCCACACAGCCACTTGTGTCCCCTGTGTCCCTCCCTGGAGGCCGCAGCGCGTTTTGGGTTTTGGCGCGGACGGGCCCCTCTCGGCTTCCGTAGTCCATTTGGCCCCGGAGCCTGCCAGACCCCTGGCTCTAGGAGGCTGCCCAGGGGCGCTGCCAACAGCCCCCTGGTGCTGGCTAGCCGCCTCGGCCGGCCACGGGGGGAGCACACACACCTGCGGGTGTCCCCGGGCCGCACACACGGACTGCCCCGCGCTTCCCGGCGTTGCAAATAGGTCCCCCGGGAAGCCCCGCCGGCCCTAGGGTCTTGTCGGGCGGGGCCGACGCACGGTGGGTGAGTGGGGAGGGCTGCTGCTGGCACACACCCACTCCTGAAGCCCACTGGGGCGGTCCAAGGGCGAGGAGCTCGGAGCTCGGTCAGGGCTGTCCCAGCAGAACTTTTTGAGGGTGGACGGACACGCCCGCGGGCAATCAGCTGTTGCGGGCAGGCCCCGGGGGCAGGCCCTGCTGAGTCCCCGAGCGCCACCTGGGTTCCTGCCACCACCCTTGGGCCGGGATGAGGTGCCACCTTGTGCGTAGAAGCCCTGCACACAGGCAAGAAGCCCCCCAGGCCCGCGGCGCACCCGACCCTGGAGCCCCCTGGCCGGCTGCAGCCACAGGGAACGGGGGTTCTGAGTTGGCGGGCCCCATTCCCGAAGCATCCACGGGCACTTCCCGAAGGGCTGACACCTGCTGCGCCTCAGCAGCCAGCCAACCTCCCTCCCTCTGGTCGGGCACTGCAAGCCACACAGCACTTGTGTCCCCTGTGTCCCTCCCTGGAGGCCGCAGCGCGTTTTGGGTTTTGGCAGCGGACGGGCCCCTCTCGGCTTCCGTAGTCCATTTGGCCCCGGAGCCTGCCAGACCCCTGGCTCTAGGAGGCTGCCCAGGGGCGCTGCCAACAGCCCCCAGGTGCTGGCTAGCCGCCTCGGCCGGCCACGGGGGGAGCACACACACCTGCGGGGTGTCCCCGGGCCGCACACACGAACTGCCCCGCGCTTCCCGGCGTTGCAAATAGGTCCCCCGGGAAGCCCCGCCGGCCCTAGGGGCTTGTCGGGCGGGGCCGACGCACGGTGGGTGAGTGGGGAGGGCTGCTGCTGGCACACACCCACTCCTGAAGCCCACTGGGGCGGTCCAAGGGCGAGGAGCTCGGAGCTCGGTCAGGGCTGTCCCAGCAGAACTTTTTGAGGGTGGACGGACACGCCCCGCGGGCAATCAGGTGTTGCGGGCAGGCCCCGGGGGCAGGCCCTGCTGAGTCCCCGAGCGCCACCTGGGTTCCTGCCACCACCCTTGGGCCGGGATGAGGTGCCACCTTGTGCGTAGAAGCCCTGCACACAGGCAAGAAGCCCCCCAGGCCCGCGGCGCACCCGACCCTGGAGCCCCCTGGCCGGCTGCAGCCACAGGGAACGGGGGTTCTGAGTTGGCGGGCCCCATTCCCGAAGCATCCACGGGCACTTCCCGAAGGGCTGACACCTGCTGCGCCTCAGCAGCCAGCCAACCTCCCTCCCTCTGGTCGGGCACTGCAAGCCACACAGCCACTTGTGTCCCCTGTGTCCCTCCCTGGAGGCCGCAGCGCGTTTTGGGTTTTGGCGCGGACGGGCCCCTCTCGGCTTCCGTAGTCCATTTGGCCCCGGAGCCTGCCAGACCCCTGGCTCTAGGAGGCTGCCCAGGGGCGCTGCCAACAGCCCCCAGGTGCTGGCTAGCCGCCTCGGCCGGCCACGGGGGGAGCACACACACCTGCGGGTGTCCCCGGGCCGCACACACGAACTGCCCCGCGCTTCCCGGCGTTGCAAATAGGTCCCCCGGGAAGCCCCGCCGGCCCTAGGGGCTTGTCGGGCGGGGCCGACGCACGGTGGGTGAGTGGGGAGGGCTGCTGCTGGCACACACCCACTCCTGAAGCCCACTGGGGCGGTCCAAGGGCGAGGAGCTCGGAGCTCGGTCAGGGCTGTCCCAGCAGAACTTTTTGAGGGTGGACGGACACGCCCGCGGGCAATCAGGTGTTGCGGGCAGGCCCCGGGGGCAGGCCCTGCTGAGTCCCCGAGCGCCACCTGGGTTCCTGCCACCACCCTTGGGCCGGGATGAGGTGCCACCTTGTGCGTAGAAGCCCTGCACACAGGCAAGAAGCCCCCCAGGCCCGCGGCGCACCCGACCCTGGAGCCCCCTGGCCGGCTGCAGCCACAGGGAACGGGGGTTCTGAGTTGGCGGGCCCCATTCCCGAAGCATCCACGGGCACTTCCCGAAGGGCTGACACCTGCTGCGCCTCAGCAGCCAGCCAACCTCCCTCCCTCTGGTCGGGCACTGCAAGCCACACAGCCACTTGTGTCCCCTGTGTCCCTCCCTGGAGGCCGCAGCGCGTTTTGGGTTTTGGCGCGGACGGGCCCCTCTCGGCTTCCGTAGTCATTTGGCCCCGGAGCCTGCCAGAACCCTGGCTCTAGGAGGCTGCCCAGGGGCGCTGCCAACAGCCCCCAGGTGCTGGCTAGCCGCCTCGGCCGGCCACGGGGGAGCACACACACCTGCGGGTGTCCCCGGGCCGCACACACGGACTGCCCCGCGCTTCCCGGCGTTGCAAATAGGTCCCCCGGGAAGCCCCGCCGGCCCTAGGGGCTTGTCGGGCGGGGCCGACGCACGGTGGGTGAGTGGGGAGGGCTGCTGCTGGCACACACCCACTCCTGAAGCCCACTGGGGCGGTCCAAGGGCGAGGAGCTCGGAGCTCGGTCAGGGCTGTCCCAGCAGAACTTTTTGAGGGTGGACGGACACGCCCGCGGGCAATCAGGTGTTGCGGGCAGGCCCCGGGGGCAGGCCCTGCTGAGTCCCCGAGCGCCACCTGGGTTCCTGCCACCACCCTTGGGCCGGGATGAGGTGCCACCTTGTGCGTAGAAGCCCTGCACACAGGCAAGAAGCCCCCCAGGCCCGCGGCGCACCCCACCCTGGAGCCCCCTGGCCGGCTGCAGCCACACGGAACGGGGGTTCTGAGTTGGCGGGCCCCATTCCCGAAGCATCCACGGGCACTTCCCGAAGGGCTGACACCTGCTGCGCCTCAGCAGCCAGCCACCTCCCTCCCTCTGGTCGGGCACTGCAAGCCACACAGCCACTTGTGTCCCCTGTGTCCCTCCCTGGAGGCCGCAGCGCGTTTTGGGTTTTGGCGCGGACGGGCCCCTCTCGGCTTCCGTAGTCCATTTGGCCCCGGAGCCTGCCAGACCCCTGGCTCTAGGAGGCTGCCCAGGGGCGCTGCCAACAGCCCCCAGGTGCTGGCTAGCCGCCTCGGCCGGCCACGGGGGGAGCACACACACCTGCGGGTGTCCCCGGGCCGCACACACGAACTGCCCCCGCGCTTCCCGGCGTTGCAAATAGGTCCCCCGGGAAGCCCCGCCGGCCCTAGGGGCTTGTCGGGCGGGGCCGACGCACGGTGGGTGAGTGGGGAGGGCTGCTGCTGGCACACACCCACTCCTGAAGCCCACTGGGGCGGTCAAGGGCGAGGAGCTCGGAGCTCGGTCAGGGCTGTCCCAGCAGAACTTTTTGAGGGTGGACGGACACGCCCGCGGGCAATCAGGTGTTGCGGGCAGGCCCCGGGGGCAGGCCCTGCTGAGTCCCCGAGCGCCACCTGGGTTCCTGCCACCACCCTTGGGCCGGGATGAGGTGCCACCTTGTGCGTAGAAGCCCTGCACACAGGCAAGAAGCCCCCCAGGCCCGCGGCGCACCCGACCCTGGAGCCCCCTGGCCGGATGCAGCCACAGGGAACGGGGGTTCTGAGTTGGCGGGCCCCATTCCCGAAGCATCCACGGGCACTTCCCGAAGGGCTGACACCTGCTGCGCCTCAGCAGCAGCCAACCTCCCTCCCTCTGGTCGGGCACTGCAAGCCACACAGCCACTTGTGTCCCCTGTGTCCCTCCCTGGAGGCCGCAGCGCGTTTTGGGTTTTGGCGCGGACGGGCCCCTCTCGGCTTCCGTAGTCCATTTGGCCCCGGAGCCTGCCAGACCCCTGGCTCTAGGAGGCTGCCCAGGGGCGCTGCCAACAGCCCCCTGGTGCTGGCTAGCCGCCTCGGCCGGCCACGGGGGGAGCACACACACCTGCGGGTGTCCCCGGGCCGCACACACGGACTGCCCCGCGCTTCCCGGCGTTGCAAATAGGTCCCCCGGGAAGCCCCGCCGGCCCTAGGGTCTTGTCGGGCGGGGCCGACGCACGGTGGGTGAGTGGGGAGGGCTGCTGCTGGCACACACCCACTCCTGAAGCCCACTGGGGCGGTCCAAGGGCGAGGAGCTCGGAGCTCGGTCAGGGCTGTCCCAGCAGAACTTTTTGAGGGTGGACGGACACGCCCGCGGGCAATCAGCTGTTGCGGGCAGGCCCCGGGGGCAGGCCCTGCTGAGTCCCCGAGCGCCACCTGGGTTCCTGCCACCACCCTTGGGCCGGGATGAGGTGCCACCTTGTGCGTAGAAGCCCTGCACACAGGCAAGAAGCCCCCCAGGCCCGCGGCGCACCCGACCCTGGAGCCCCCTGGCCGGCTGCAGCCACAGGGAACGGGGGTTCTGAGTTGGCGGGCCCCATTCCCGAAGCATCCACGGGCACTTCCCGAAGGGCTGACACCTGCTGCGCCTCAGCAGCCAGCCAACCTCCCTCCCTCTGGTCGGGCACTGCAAGCCACACAGCCACTTGTGTCCCCTGTGTCCCTCCCTGGAGGCCGCAGCGCGTTTTGGGTTTTGGCGCGGACGGGCCCCTCTCGGCTTCCGTAGTCCATTTGGCCCCGGAGCCTGCCAGACCCCTGGCTCTAGGAGGCTGCCCAGGGCGCTGCCAACAGCCCCCAGGTGCTGGCTAGCCGCCTCGGCCGGCCACGGGGGGAGCACACACACCTGCGGGTGTCCCCGGGCCGCACACACGAACTGCCCCGCGCTTCCCGGCGTTGCAAATAGGTCCCCCGGGAAGCCCCGCCGGCCCTAGGGGCTTGTCGGGCGGGGCCGACGCACGGTGGGTGAGTGGGGAGGGCTGCTGCTGGCACACACCCACTCCTGAAGCCCACTGGGGCGGTCCAAGGGCGAGGAGCTCGGAGCTCGGTCAGGGCTGTCCCAGCAGAACTTTTT